>NW_024071611.1:0-7009 GCF_014754425.2 Oryx dammah
ATAAACTTGACATTTCTTAGAACTTTCCGGCAGCTGAGGCATTTAAAAGCTGTGTGAGTCTTCGGTTCTGGCTGCCCAACCCCTATATGCTCTCCATAGTAGAAGTCACGAAGTAACACAATCAGATTTCCTCCTGTGGGATCAACAATCTTGTTTGGACTTGCTAAACTTGGAAAATCAGTTTTTGTCAGTCCATTTTCCCCTAAAGGTCTTACAGGCTTGCAATGAACATTGTCCTTTGCCAAAGGTGTTGGACAAGGTTCTCCATGCTGAACATGGCTTAGTGAGGCATGAACATGGTCTGGTGTGCTTTGCTGAGTAGTCACTGGATGAACAATACCTGAAGGGGAAAATCCTAAAGAATGTTCCCCTATCATGCCATCGCTGAGTTTAGGCCTTTTGGGATTTGTGCTCTTTGTTTCCGAAGTGAAAACTCGCTTTGATCCATGAGGACTTTTATTCATATCTCCTGCAGAAACTGCTGTTGCTGCTGGATGCTGCAATGAACTTGTGAAGGTAATCAAAGAAGAACATAACTCCTTTGAGAAGCTATTAGGTGCTATTTGTGGAGAAATATTTTTATCATCAGCTTGAGACAAAGGTTCAGTAATAACAGGACTACCTGTTGATCTTGATTCAGAGTCAGAAACCCGCAAGACACTCTTTGCTTCTGATGTAGGAGTCACATGACTAACAGGCTGTAATTTGTGAGCGTTACCTTTCCTGACGTGACCATACCTTTTTCTCCTTGACCAAGAACCTGGGGTGACTCTGTTCAGTATGTTTGAAACGATTGGTTTTGAAGCTGAGGTCATCCCAACAAAGATCACATCAGCATCTTCATTTACATCTTCCACTCCAACCAAGATCACTTCATCATCATCATCATCTACTTGTTTGGTTTCTCCCTCGCTCTTCCGTAGTTCTGGCTCTTGTTCTTCTTCACGTAACATACATGGTGGTTCCATATTGTTAATACACTTTTTCATTCTTACAGGGTGCGGCCACAAGTCCCAGCGCTTCCTTTATACAAACTGCCACCTAAGTATAAACATACTACGTATTAGTTACGTACAGAAAAAATGTGCAATTTGATCATCTCCAAAACTCTAGGGTTAGTTATAAACACCCTTATCTTACAGACAAAGACACTGAGTGTCAAAGAGACTGGATGACAGCTGAAAAACCTATGACCAGAAGTCTACATCACGCTAGAATCATAGCTTTCTCCCAGGATTACCTTGATCTCTTCTGTTTAAAAAAAGAAAGAAAAAAAAAATACACCATCACTACTGATCATCAGGTGAAATCACATGTAACGTACGAGTAGTTTTACAAAAGCATTATGGTACAGTGTTGAGAAACATGGACTTTGGAGTCAAAGGAGATTAAGTTGGAATGCTAAGTTAACCACACACCAGTTGCATCTTCTTGGGCAAATTTATAACTTTTAAACGTGTTTCTGTATCTTAAAGACACACATGCTTATTTCTTAGACTTAAGGTTAACAGCTCTTTTTGAAAGGCATCAGCTATTCAATGGCATCTTGTTTTGTAGTAAAATTGGAAGAAAATGTCTCTTAAATGCACATTACAACTGATTCACAAATTCTAATTTCATAAATCTTAATAAAGAAAATGGGTAGCAAATTCAAAGTAGAAAGTATCTATACACAGTTAACAAACAGCGTAATTCAATGTCAAGCACTTAACACAGGCCTAGGAAATAGAGAATGAACTCTCTTGATAATCTCACCCCAATTCCACACTGATATATCCTAAATTTCTCCCTCTAATCCTGGCTAAAATTAAATCCAATAATGCTTCATCCTTTACTCCACAGGTCTCTTCCCCACACAGCAGGCAAACTGATGCCAGTATTTCTCTCATCCCAATATCAGACAGAGACATCACACACACACACACAACCGATATCCCTTATGACCCCAGGTGAAAGAGTCCTTAACAAAATACTGGCAAACTACACCTAACAACATATAAAAAAGGTTGTACACCATGATCACATGGGATTTACGGAGGTATGCAAAGTTGGTTCATTATACGAAAATCAATCAACATTATACCATTTTAAAACAATGAAACACAAAACACATCTGCCTGCAGAAAAAGCATTTCCCTGAATCTAGCATCTTTGCATTATAGGGGTTACAAAAGCACTTAATAACTAAGAACAGAAGAGAACTTTCTCAATCAAAGGCTACCTGTAAAAGACCCACACCTAACATCATACTTAACAACGAAAAACTGAAAGCTTTCCCTCTCAGATGGGGAACACCACAAGGAAGTCTATTACAAACTCTGGCTCAATATTATACTGGCAGTTCTATAACCAGAGCAATCAGATAACAAAAAGGAATTGTTGCTCTTGTTTCCAAAAAAAAGAAAAAGAAAAAAAAAACAACCTTCAGTATGGAAAGGAAAAAGTCAAACTTTATTGGAGATGACATACTTTTGTATCTAGAAAATCTTGAAGAAAACCACAAGTATTAGCATTAATATAAAGGCGGCAGAATGCAAAACAAATATTTTAGAAGTCAATCACATTTCTATAGAGTAGCAACAAATGTTCTGAAAACGAAGTTAAGTAAATACTTGAATCTACACTAGCATTAAAAAGAATACTTAGGAAGTCAGACAGAGAAAGACAGTATATTCTTTTTAATGGCTGAGTAATACTCCATTGTGTACATGTACCACAGCTTTCTTATCCATTCATCTGTTGATGGACATCTAGGTTGTTTCCATGTCCTGGCTCTCATAAACAGTGCTGCGATGAACACTGGCGTACATGTGTCTCTTTCAATTCTGGTTTCCTCGCTGTATATGCCCAGCAGTGGGGTTGCTGGGTCATATGGCAGTTCTTTTTAAGGAATCTCCACACTGTTCTCCATAGCGGCTGTCCTAGTTTGCATTCCCACCAAGAGTGTAAGAGGGTTCCCTTTTCTCCGCACCCTCTCCAGCACTTACTGCTTGCAGACTTTATATGAATCAATTCTAATGAGATGGATGAAACTGGAGCCGATTATACAGAGTGAAGTTAAGCCAGAAAGAAAAACACCAATACAGTAGACGAACACATATATATATGGAATTTAGAAAGATGGTCATGATAACCCTGTATGCGAGACAGCAGAAGAGACACAGATGTACAGAACGGACTTTTGGACTCTGAGGGAGAGGGAGAGGGAGAGGGTGGGATAGTTTGGGAGAATGGCATTGAAACATGTACACTATCATGTAAGAAACGAATCGCCATCCTATGTTCGATGCAGGATACAGGATGCTTGGGGCTGGTGCACACGGGTGATCCAGAGAGAGGAGATGGGGTGGGAGGTGGGAGGGGGGGTTCAGGATTGGGAACTCAGGTACACCCGTGGTGGATTCATGTCAATGTATGGCAAATCCAATACAGTATCGTAAAGTAAAATAAAGTAAAAATAAAAATTAATAAAAAGAAAGACAAATATGGTATGGTATCACTTACATGGACTCTAAAATATGACACAAATAAACAAACCTATGAAACAGAAACAGACTCACAGACATAGAGAGCAGACTATGTGATTACCAAGAGGGGAAAGGTGGGGCAGGCATAGATTGGGAGCTGGTGATTCGCAGATGCGAACTATAATATATAAAACAGACAAACAAGATCGTACTGTATAGCACAAGGAACTATTTCATCATTTGTGATAAACAATAATGGAAAAGGATATGAAAAAAATTGTGCATGACTGTGTGTGTGTTTACATAGAAAGGAAAGAAAACGTAAAGGCAACGAAAGAAACGGACAACTGTTGGCAAGCACGTACAGCAACTGGATCCTGTGTGTTATGAATAGATTTCAAAATGGTGCAACTGCTACAGAAAACAGTTTAAAGGCTCCTGGAAAAATTTAAAAAAAAAAATAGAACTGACACATGATTCAGCAATTCCACTTCAGGATATAAATTCAAAAGAAGTTAACATGGGGCCTTGAGATATTTACAGAGCCATGCTCACAGCAGCACTAACCACAACAACTAACAGGTGGAAGCATCTAACTGTCCAGCAAATGTGATATATACAGACAATGATACATTATTTAGCCATATATAGAAAATTCTGTCACATGCTACAACATGCATGATCACTTCAGACATCAAGCCGAATGAAATAAGCCAGTCATAAAAAAAGACAAATACTGTAAGTTTCTACTTGTATGAAATATCTAACATAGGCAAGCAATAGAAAGGAAACAAAAAAGAACGATGGAGTCCACGGTCTAGGTAAACAGGGAAGAAAAGAAGAGGTGTTTAATGGGACAGGGGATGGGTATAGAGTTTCAGTTTTGCAAGATGAAAAGGGGTAGAGAGCTGTTTCATAACATTGTCGTAAGGAATTCCCTGGTAGTGCAGAGGTTAGGACTCCACGGTTTCCTATCAGGGGCCTGGGTATGAACCTCAACCAGGGAACTGTCATTCAAGCTGCACAGCACGGCTAAAACAATGATAACAACAACAAAACAACACCGTGACTGTGTGTGTGTGTACGTGTTAGTCAGTCAGTTGTGCCCAACTTTGCATCCCCACGGACTAAAGCTCACCAGGTTCCCTTCTCCGTGGGATTCTCCAGGCAAGAATACTGGAGTGGGTTGCCATTTCTTTCTCCAAAAGCCTGATCAAAGTGTGTGAAATACTTAGCATGCAAAAACAGTTAAAATGGTAAATCATTAAGTTAGATGTTTTCTACAACAATTAAAAAAAAAAAAAGCATCTAACAACCAGCAAAAGAATTTGAATAGACATTTCCGACTCTTTGCAACCCCATGGACTGTAGCCTATCAGGCTCCTCTGTCCATGGGATTTTTCCAGGCAAGAGTGCTGGAGTGGATTGCCATTTCCTTCTCAAGGGGATCTTCTCGACACAGGAATCAAACCCAGGTCTCCCGCAGTGCAGGAAGACGCTTTTCTTTCTGAGCCACCAGGGAAGCCCCTAGCAAAATGTAAATCAGTCTCACTGAGATACTACTTCACACCCATACGACTTCACACCCAATCAAAAACAGGAATAATAACAAGCGCTGCAGAGCATGTGGAGAAAAGTAATCTTCAGATATTGTTGATGTAATTGCTGTAAAATGGTACAACCACTTTGGAAAAGTGGTTTGTCAGTACCTCAAAAATTAAATATAGAGGAGCCAAATGATCCAGCAATTTCCCTCTTTGGTATATATCCACAAAAAGTGAAAATGTTCACTCCATGCAAAATCAGTGTCCACAGCCACATTACTCACAATAGCCACAAAGAGTACACCATCCAAGTATCATCCATTAATTGACGAATGGATACACTGTGGTATATGCTCAAAATGGACTACATGGAACCCATTTACCATATTCATATACCATATTCAGCCATCAAAAGAAAACAAAAACATTCACCGCTATACAGCCATGAAATGGATGAATCTTGAAAATACACAAACTAGGGGACTTTCCTGGAGATCCAGTGTTTAAGACTCTCCACAGGTTCCATCCCTGGGCTGGGAACTAAGATCCCACATGCCACATAGCTACATAAATAAATATCTAAAAAGAAAATATGACATCTGAATAAAGCCAGACGCAAAGATCACACATTGTACGTGGGAGAACTGTAGGTGGAAGAGAAGCAGGAAAGAGAAGCACTCTGTAATCCAAGTGAAACATTTTTTTCAGGGAGCAGGAAACAAACTACTCTGATCAAGGCTGCCAATAAATTAAATAAAATAACAACTAACAATTGACCACTGAGTTAAACATTTGAAATTCCCTTGTGGCCTTGACAAGAGTGGCTTTAAAGGAAACAAAGAACTCGAGATAACAAAGTCTACGAACAACTCTGCAGAAGTCTATAATAAGCAAATGTGAAATAAAAGCAGCAGCTGCAGGACGTGTCACCAAAAGATGGATTTTTAACGAGAGGTCACATGATAGTCAGTCTGTTTGCTGATGGGAACCATCCAGAGAAACAGAAAACTTAAACCAGGACAAAGAGGAGACTTGCTAGAATATCAAGAAATGACTAGGTCAAGAACGGAGTAGTTCAAGAATCGAGTAGATCAAGCCGGAGAGCACCCAAGCTGGAGAAGGCAAAGGAAACCCACACCAGTACCCTTGCCTGGAAAATCCCATGGACGGAGGAGCCTGGTAGGCCACAGTCCATGGGGTTTCAAAGAGTCGGACACGACTGAGTGACTTCCATTTCACTTTTCACGCTCATGCATTGGAGAAGAAAATGGCAAACCACTCCAGTGTTCTTGCCTGGAGAATCCCAGGAATGGGGCAGCCTGGTGGGCTGCTGTCCATGGGATTGCACAGAGTCGGACACGACTGAAGTGCCTTAGCAGCAGCAGCAGCAGCAGCAGCAGCAGCAGCAGCAGCAGCAGCAGCAGCACACAAGAAGAGTACACAAGCCAAATAATTGGCTCACAGTCACAGAACTGAGATCATATGAAAAAAAAGGCTGGCATGGGTGGATTAATGGGTATGGTAACCAGCCTTCAAATGAATCGAATCTCCTGACATTCCCACTCCTGTGTAGTTCTCTCTCAATCTATCACAGGGTTGACCTCTGAGACTAAGCAAATACACAAGTGAAGATGTGTAACATCTGGAAAAAGACTCTGCACTTTATCACGGGTGCAAGTTCTTTCCTGAATCACTCATTCTGAGAAAAGACAGCAGCCTCCACAAGAGAAGCCCCTTGGAGAGGCCCACAGAAGGAGGAACTGAGGCTTCATGAGTAGAGCCAAGTGAGAGAGCTTAGATTCAACAAGCTAAGTCTTCAGAGGTTGCCAAGCCACATAAAAGCTTGACTACTACCTCAGCAGAGATCCTAGGCCAAGAGATAACCAGTGTTAAGTTCTTTCAAACTATTCAATTTTGAGATCATATGTACCACACAAACATTTCAACGTATGATACCGTTCACATCATACTTACACACAGAAGAGTTCTCCTATGGCT
>NW_024071612.1:0-7009 GCF_014754425.2 Oryx dammah
CCCACCATAGGGATCCCATGGTAGATGGCCTCATAAATGCCATTGGTTCCACCATGAGTTATAAAGGCTTTGGTTTTTGGGTGACCTAGAATTGAGTGAATTTCAGTAAAATTATTAAGTCTTAAAAATAAAATGAGAAATGAGCATTATAAAGCAACTGAAATAAGCAGTGTGTTTTAGATAACATACAAAACTGTATTTAAATTGCTTCAGAATTCAGAATAAGAAATCCTTAAGTCTGCTGGATAGAATATTGAAAAGCAGAGACATTATTTTTCCACAAAGGTCCCTCTAGTCAAGGCTATGGTTTTTCCAGTGGTCATGTATGGATGTGAAAGTTGGACTGTGAAGAAAGCTTAGCGCTGAAGAATTGATGCTTTTGAACTGTGGTGTTGGAAAGGACTCTTGGGAGTCCCTTGAACTGCAAGGAGATCCAACCAGTCCATTCTGAAGGAGACTGGCCCAGATATTTCTTTGGAGGGAATTATGCTGAAGCTGAAAGTCCAGTACTTTGGCCACCTCATGCGAAGAGTTGGCTCATTGGAAAAGTCTCTGATGCTGGGAGGGATTGGGGGCAGGAGGAGAAGGGGACAACCGAGGATGAGATGACTGGATGGCATCACTGACTCGATGGGCGTGAGTCTGAGTGAACTCCGGGAGTTGGTGATGGACGGGGAGGCCTGACGTGCTGCCATTCATGGGGTTGCAAAGAGTCGGACATGACTGAGCGACTGAATTGAACTGAACTGAACTGAAGTCTGCTGGAGAGGTGAGTGAAGACTTCATAAAGAGCTATGTCACTTGAACTTCACAAATGAATCCAAGATTAGTAGGTGAAAAACCTGAAAGGGAATTCTGGGTAAAAGAAAATATTTTTACAACAAAAACAGGGAGGGCATGTCAGAAACATAATCTCTAAAACAATAATGAAGCCATTTAGTCTGACAGGAAGTATGTCAAGGCAACAAGAAGGGTAAATGGTAGTGGCAGTGGAACTAGAGGAAGGAAAAGCTACAACTTATCTTGAAATGTGTGACGACTTGATGTAAAAGCTATGGATGTTTTCTGATAGAAAATGGAGCACCACAGGTAATAAAAAGAGGAACACTTATTTTTAAGTATCATTTAAAATATCCCTAAGGGTGCTCAAATACTCCAAGCCAGGCTTCAGCAATATGCGAACCATGAACTTCCAGATGATTAAGCTGGTTTTAGAAAAGGCAGAGGAACCAGAGATCAAATTGCCAACATCCGATGAATCCTCAAAAAAGCAAGAGAGTTCCAGAAAAACATCTATTTCTGCTTTATTAACTATGCCAAAGCCTTGGACTGTGTGGACCACAATAAACTGTGGAAAATTCTGGAAGAGATGGGAATACCAGACCACTTCACCTGCCTCTTGAGAAACCTGTATGCAGATCAGGAAGCAACATTTAAAACTGGACATGGAACAACAGACTGGTTCCAAATAGGAAAAAGAGTACATCAAGGCTGTATATTGTCACCCTGCTTATTTAACTTATATGTATAGTACATTATGAGAAACACTGGGCTGGATGAAGCACAAGCTGGAATCAAGATTGCTGGGAAAAATAACAATAACCTCAGATATGCAGATGACACCACTGTTATGCAGAAAGTGAAGAAGAACTAAAGAACCTCTTGATGAAAATGAAAGAGGAGAGTGAAAAAGACGGCTTAAAGCTCAACATTCAGAAAACTAAGAGCATGGCATCTGGTCCCATCAATTCATGGCAAATAGATGGGGAAACCGTGGAAACAGTGTCAGACTTTATTTTTCTGGGCTCCAAAATCACTCCAGATGGTGATTGCAGCCATGAAATTAAAAGACGCTTACTCCTTGGAAGGAAAGTTATGAACAACCTAGGTAGCATATTAATAAGCAAAGACATAACTTTCCCAACAAAGGTCTATCTAGTCAAGGCTATGGTTTTTCCAGTGGTCATGTATGGATGTGAGAATTGGACTGTGAAGACAGCTGAGCGCCATAGAATGATATTTTTGAACTGTGGTGTTGGAGAAGACTCTTGAGTGTCTCTTGGACTGCAAGGAGATCCAACCAGTCCATCCTCAAGGAGATCAGTCCTGAATGTTCATTGGAAGGGCTGATGTTGAGGATGAGACTCCCATACCTTGGCTACCTGATGTGAAGAGCTGACTCATTGGAAAAGACCCTGATGCTGGGAAAAATTGAGGGCAGGAGGAGAAGGGGATGATAGAGGATGGGATGATTAGATGGCATCATCAACTCAATGGACATGAGTTTGGGTAGACTCCGGGAGTTGGTGATGGACAGGGAGGCCTGGCCTGCTGCGGTTCATGGGGTCACAAAGTGTCTGATATGACTGAGTGACTGAACTGAACTGAAATGAAGAAGTGGAAAAGATAGGTATAAGGAGGGAAATCAGAGACAGAACAATGCACAGAGTTACTTAAAATTTCACAGTGCAAAGTAATTATAGCCAAAGTAAACATATTTTGCTTCTGCATGTGAAGGATGTGACCATGTATAAAACAATGCTGTTAACTTTTCTCCTTTTTCTTCCCCCCCCCTCTGGGGTTGGAAATAGCAATGAAGGATATAGTTTTCTTAATTAAACTCAAAGGAGTTTTTGAATAATAAATGTTGGATGTTTGTTTCGTATTGAGGTAGTATCACTTTGCTTACCCGTTACTCATGTTACTTCTGCCAAGTCTTACCAAGAAGGTCGTTTTGGGGGATCCACTTATACAGACGGGTATTGGGCCCTAGGGTATCCGGTTTCTTGCCGTCATATCTCCAGAGAACCTGTTAAGGTAAAGGAAATACCTTATTCCATGAGTTCAACTTCAAAGTCATAGTGTTAAAATTTTTTGAATCAAATTTAAATGCCTCTGTATAACAGATAAATAAATCAAAGAATAAGGCTTTAATTGATAATAACTGTTAATACACTACTTAATAGCAACACTCACATTTGATGTGCTCATTTTTAGGTTCAATCTGAGATGGAATGCAGTTATGACATGTCACATATGATGACACAGACAAATAGGTTTTCAATGACAAATTCAAATATTTAAGACATTTTTAGAACTTATTTCTATTGCAGAAACACTATGGCAAATTACCAATAAACCACATATTTTTGTTTTAGTTTGTATTCTTTCATTTTCAAATATATCCACCAATTTCTTTTTAACTGTTATAGAAGTGCTTCAGTTCAGTTCAGTTCAGTTGCTCAATCATGTCCGACTCTTTGCGACTCCATGAATTGCAGCATGCCAGGCCTCCCTGTCCATCACCATCTCCCGGAGTTCACTCAGACTCACGTCCATCGAGTTAGTGATGCCATCCAGTCATCTCATCCTCGGTTGTCCCCTTCTCCTCCTGCCCCCAATCCCTCCAGCATCAGAGTCTTTTTCCAATGAGCCAACTCTTCGCATGAGGTGGCCAAAGTACTGGAGTTTCAGCTTTAGCATCATTCCTTCCAAAGAAATCCCAGGGCTGATCTCCTTCAGAATGGACTGGTTGGATCTTGCAGTCCAAGGGACTCTCAAGAGTCTTCTCTAACACCACAGTTCAAAAGCATCAATTCTTCGGCGCTCAGCTTTCTTCACAGTCCAACTCTCATATCCATACATGACCACAGGAAAAACCATAGCCTTGACTAGATGGACCTTTGTTGGCAAAGTAATGTCTCTGCTTTTCAATATGCTATCTAGGTTGGTCATAACTTTTCTTCCAAGGAGTAAGTGTCTTTTAATTTCATGGCTACAGTCACCATCTGCAGTGATTTTGGAGGCCCCCAAAATAAAGTCTGACACTGTTTCCACTGTTTCCCCATCTATTTCCCATGAAGTGATGGGACCGGATGCCATGATCTTAGTTTTCTGAATGTTGAGCTTTAAGCCAACTTTTTCACTCTCCTCTTTACTTTCATCAAGAGGCTTTTTAGTTCCTCTTCACTTTCTGCCATAAGGGTGGTGCCATCTGCATATCTAAGTTATTGATATTTCTCCCGGCAATCTTGATTCCAGCTTGTGCTTCTTCCAGCCCAGTGTTTCTCATGATGTACGCTGCATATAAGTTAAATAAGCAGGGTGACAATAAACAGCCTTGACGTACTCCTTTTCCTATTTGGAACCAGTCTGTTGTTCCATATCCAGTTCTAACTGTTGCTTCTTGACCTGCATACAGATTTCTCAAGAGGCAAGTCAGATGTTCTGGTATTCCCATCTCTTTCAGAATTTTCCACAGTTTATTGCAATGCACACAGTCAAAGGCTTTGGCATAGTCAATAAAGCAGAAATAGATGTTTTTCTGGAACTCTCTTGCTTTCTCAATGTTCCAACAGATGTTGGCAATTTGATCTCTGGTTCCTCTGCCTTTTCTAAAACCAGCTTGAACATCTGGTAGTTCACGGTTCACGTATTGCTGAAGCCTGGCTTAGAGAATTTTAAGCATTACTTTACTAGTGTGTGAGATGAGTGCAATTGTGTGGTAGTTGTTAGCATTCTTTGGCATTGCCTTTCTTTGGGATTGGAACAAAAGCTGACATTTTCCAGTCCTGTGGCCACTGCTGACTTTTCCAAATTTGCTGGCATATTGAGTGCAGCACTTTCACAGCATCATCTTTCAAGATTTGAAATAGCTCAACTGGAATTCCATCACCTCCACTAGCTTTGTTCGTAGTGATGCTTTCTAAGGCCCACTTGACTTCATATCCAGGATATCTGGCTCTAGGTGAGTGATCATACCATCATGATTATCTTGGTCATGAAGATCATTTTTGTACAGTTCTTCTGTGTATTCTTGCCGCCTCTTCTTAATATCTTCTGCTTCTGTTAGGTCCATACCATTTATGTCCTTTATCGAGCCCATCTTTGCATGAAATATTCCCTTGCTATCTGTAATTTTCTTAAAGGGATCTCTAGTCTTTTCCATTCTGTTGTTTTCCTCTATTTTTTTGAGTTGATCGCTGAGGAAGGCCTTCTTATCTCTTCTTGCTATTCTTTGGAACTCTGCATTCAGATGCTTATATCTTTCTTTTTCTCCTTTGCTTTTCACTTGTCTTCTTTTCACAGCTATTTTTAAGGCCTCCTGAGACAGCCATTTTCCTTTTTTGAAGTGCTTACTTATATCCAAATGTTAATACAACTTATTTTATTAGAATTTTACAATTTTTGATTGCAAAGAAGAAAATGCATGCAATCTGCAAATTAAGAGAAATGCTCTGCTTATTTATAGTTTATTAAAAATAAGTTAATTAGGGCTGTCTAGGAAATATAACTTCATTCATATTACAAATTGTTAAACACTACTTCCAAAAAGAATGACAACTGGAATTTTTTTTACATGAATCCAGATTATTGGAGAAAGAAATGGCAACCAACTCCAATAATCCTACCTGGAGTATCCCACGGGGAGAAGCAAGACAGGCTACAGTCCATGGGATCATAAGAGTCGGACACGACATTGACTAAACCACCACCACCCGATTATTACCACTATTATCATACTAGGCTTAGAAATGTTTTACCCCTAGAAAAAAAGAGTTGGTTGGTAATTTGTAAGGGACAACAAGGCTGTTGAAAAAGTTTCAAAATAGTGTCACTAAAGTTATTCAACTGACCTTGAATGCTTCAACAATGAAGCAGAAAGCACTTAGTATTGATTAATATGGTCTCTAGGTATCATAGCAAAGTAAGGACCAGTTTTGTAATTCTAGCAGTTCTCATAAACTAGATTATAATTTATTTGTGTTTAACTTCTATTTGATCTGTGAATGTAAAGTAACTTAGTTTTTCAGCAAAAAATTAGCATAAACAATTAAGAGAAGCCAACCTTTCTCTGAATAGCAACCTAGAAAGCACACTGATTAGATCTGTTCCAAAACTTAGGGAATGTAAAAGCGACCTGGCAAGTACAAACTGCAAGAAGCACTCCAGACTTTTATCAATATTGCTTAATATTGAGAGGCTACATATACCATGAAAATTCAACTCCTGAGAACATCTATGTGTCATGTCTTCAGGAGTCCTCAGGGAAAATGGGCAAATAACAAGACAGAATTTGGTGATTTTTTTTCCTGTCCACACTACCATTACAATACCAAAATTCACACTGCATCTCTTAAATATTTTTCTTTGTGATTACAGTGTTAATCTAAACTTAATGTCAGTTGAAGACATTCTATGTACTGTTCTACCATCTACCATATATATTTTGTTTTATATATATATATATAACCAGATAATTTGGAGATACCTTAATAGTTTGTCCTTCTTACATAATATATCTGTAATCAGGCTTTTTACAGAATTTAATGGTTTCCTTAAGTACTTATCCACTATTAAGTTACTTTACCTACTTTTTGTGGAATCTGGGCAAGGGTTGATGCAATTACATTGACTTTTTCTTCTGTTATGTTACTGATCATTGACCCCAAAGTAAACACCACAATACCATTTTCTCCAGAGCTCTGAACAAACTCTTCCATTTCCTGTGAAAAAGAGTTTACTTCATTACAAATGAGCAACAAACAACAGCATAACAAACAATATTGAAAAGTTCGCCAAAAAAGAAGAAAAAAAAAACAGCTAAAGAGACAAAATCAGATATAGTCTAGAAATCATCAGACACTTTAAAAAAAAATATCATGGTAAAATGAATACAACATAAAATTTTACGATCTTAATCATTTTTATCACATTGTGCATCAATCTCCAGAACTTTTTCATCTGGCAAAGATGGAAGTCTGTACCCATTAAGAAACTCCATTTTCATCTGTCCTCAGTCCCTGGTAACCATTATTCTACTCTATGTTTGCACAGATTAGATTATTCTAGATACTTTTTTCAAGTTGAATTGTACAGTCTGTCTTTTCACCTCTGGTTTAATTCACTTAGCATAAGATTCATTCATGTTGTGACATGTGTCAGAATTTTCCTTTAAAGACTGAGTAATACTCCATCTTTTTGTATCTACAACATTTTGTTTATTCTG
>NW_024071615.1:0-7002 GCF_014754425.2 Oryx dammah
TATATATATATATATATATATATATATATATATATATATATATATATGAGTGTGTGTGTGTGTGTATAAAGAATATATATATATATATATATATATGGCCAATTCACATTACTGTACACCTGAAACTAACACAACTTTGTAAATCAACTATACTCCTTTAAAACTCATAAAAATAAAGGAGTCTTCTTCATAAAGTGACAGAAGGAGCTGCATGAGGGGTGGAGAAGGAGACTGACTTTATTCCTGTTCTTCCTCATTTAGCTTTGGATCCTGGGCAGGTTGGCCTGGTCCTGTCTCTCACCCTCACACTCACGAGGATGTTCCAGTGGTGCGTCAGGCAAAGTGCCGAAGTGGAGAATATGGTGATGACTATCTTTCCATTCTTAGCATTTTCAAGTCTCCTTGCTGTTAAATGGCATAAAAGCAATTCTTATGTAAGATAGTAAAACTATTATTTCACATCGTAGTTAACAAAGTTTTTTAACATTCTTCTTCATCTGCTTAAAGTTAATGTAAAATAAAATATATACATCTTTTCTCAGTCTTATGTGTGCCATGTCAGAAGGCTTTATATTCGTCACAAGCTGTCCTCAAATACAATAAATGTCTCTGTATGAGAGAGGTTCTAAAATCCTGGAGAGAAGCTAATTTCTTAGCAGCTTGGTTATCTTTGTTTCTTAATAGGTGATTCCTCGTATTTTGTAAAATAAAGAATTCAGTTTTTTGAGGTTTCTTTAATTAATATGTTCCTATCTTCTGCCCTTCCCCCATTTTATCATTTATTCTTGTGTATGTTGAGCACCTGAATTTTCTGGTGGCCCTTCTTTCTGGTAGGATAAGCTCCCTCTCAGAAAGTGCTCTCAAAGGTGTGGAGCCATGGTTGTTTAGGAGGCCTTGGTCAATATATAAATTATGCACTTTTGAATATTTGCAGCTTCTCCTAAAGGGAGAAAAACAATAAAAATGAAATCTTTCCACTTCTCGCTTCTAATAGAATAGAAAATGACTAATAATTAAATGGAGGTTTGATGACCATCCAGTTCTGTTATCTGTAATACATGACCCTTCTGTAGCCACACATTACTGACTGGTGTCCATAAATATTCTTTTCTTTGAAAAAATGCTCTTGTTTTTCATTCAGCTGTGAAAAGTGGATCAATAAAATCTTAGCATTCATTTCTCTAATTCTTTTAGTGTTAATATACAGTTGGAGGAAGTGACTGTAAGTAAAAGTATTGAAGATGACAAACAAATTTGCAGTTCATTGAAGGCCTCATCAAACTCTCGTTTCTGTCCTTTGTGGATGCTAAGACCTGGGATATTCTGAACCATATAAAATCAGATATAAAGATAAAAAAAGGAAAATGTCTCACTTACAATCTCTGAACATCCATAAACAAGACTCTCTGATACTAACTCATGTGATGTCATATGTGTTTCAGATGATTTCAGTAGAAAGGGGGATTAAATATACAGACCTTGAGAAAGAAGCACCCTGGGAACGTGAATATCATCCACCGCCATCCTGGCCCCATGGAGGAGAGATTGACTTTTATCATATTAACTTCAGGTACAGCTTGGATGGGCCTCTGGTATTGAAGAACCTGAGAGTACCCATTGCCCCAAGAGAAAAGGTTAGTTTAAGCCATTTGCCTCTTTAAAATCCAGCTAAAGTTTTAGCACCACATCTGCTCTTGGTTTCCTCGTCGGTGTGTTGGGAGTGGGGGGGAGGGCTGTTTGTACCTCATGGATGCAGATTTAATCAGTGATATGTAGGTGAATCTTTCTTGGGAACTGACCATGGAATGGGGATACAAGCATTTTTTAAAATTTTTCCATTCTCCTGTTGTTGTTGTTGTTGTTTTGGTTCAGGATGGGGAACAAGCATTTTTCATCCCCTGTATTGTGAGCTTCCTCATGATGCTTGGTGGGCCCTGGGCTCCTGGGCTCAATTTTAACCTGACCCAGGACACTATATGTGACACCTGATTATTCATACAAAGTCTGAGAAGTCAGTCCTAGCTCCCTGTCGCTAATTCTCCAGTATCTCCTTTCCATCTTTTCTTCTTTGTATTTCTGGAATCTTTTCTTCCTCCCATGGTGCCTTTTGTTTGCAATCTGCTCCTGTCTCTTGGCCTTTTCTGTAGACTTGTCCTCCTGCACATCCACGCTGAGCTGCCATTCCCCTGCCCTCCCGCCACAGACTGCTTCTTTCTTTAGCACAGATCTGATCCTTACTGGTCTGGGAGAGCTGCTGCAGGAACCAGAGCACAGCCCCAAGTCCACTCCAGCAGGGGTCATGGGGTGAGCTCATTGTTACTAGAGTGGAGCCCAGAATCATGACTCAGTCAGGAGTGAGGAACCAGGGCCTGTGATGGAGGCAGGGCCTAGAGATTTGCTCAAAGTCAAAAGCAAATTGAACAGAGCAGGGAAGATCCACATGGGAGATGGCAGAGAGACTTGTGAGCTGAACCGGCCAGTGCCCATGTCTGCTGTGATGTTCCTTTATACTCAACTTGAGGCCCTTGGCCTGGAACAGGGCAGAGTCTTGAAGAAGAGAATAAACCAGAGCAGACAAGTTGATAGGAAGATCTTCCTCCTCCATCTACAGCCAGAATGTCTCCTGACTTCCACACACCACTGCACTCGGGTTGTGTGTTGGTTCTCCCAAAGCACCACATCCTTCCAGCTTCTAGTCTGCCCTCTGCCTCAGAGACCCCCTTTGTCATCTGGATGGTGAAAGTCTCCTCATTTTCTGAGGCGACTCTAATGCATCTTTGAGACCCTCAATTCTTCCTTTGTGTCTTATATACTCTTTGAAGGTAGCAGTCACAGTAAACTATGTTCAAAGCAGCCCAAAGTTGAAAGGAACTAATCCTTACAATGAAATATCCAATGTTCAAAAGGAGGAAAATGCTGACCTATGGCTAAACCTTGACAACATCTTGCTAAATGTCAGATACGAAAGGAACAAATACTCTGATTCTGCTTATGTGAGGTGGTGAAATTCTATGAATTTGACACAGAGTGGTCAAATTCAGGAAGACAGGAAGTAGGATGGTGGTCTCCAGGGACTTGGGGAGTGGCAATGGGGAGTTGTTTGTTTAATGGTTATAGAATTTCAGTTTTATGAGGCAAAAAAAAAAATTATCGATCTTGGTTGCACACCATGTGAATGTACTGAACATTAAACTGTCCACTTAAAAATGGTTAAGTAGTTAAATTTTATGTTATGTGAACTTTATCATAATTAAAATGTAAGATAGCATCTGTGTGTGTTTTGTAATTTGAGGTCTGTATCTCATGACACCTTGAGGCTTTTTAAAACCAAGGAACATCTTATTTTCATGTTTGTTCCCTAGAAAGTGGCATTCTGCAGGGCTTAGAGAGGGTGCTGAGGGACTGCTGTCTGCAAGGGCGAGTAACACACAGGTGTGAGCAGCCAGTAGCCAGAACATACACACAAGACAACTGCATGAACAACTGAAAGAACTGCTCTTTAACTCTTTCCCCCACAACCTGCAGTGGACTATAGCTGTCATTTAATGACTGATACCCTTGTAACATGAAGATACATATTCAACTTATTGCCAAAAGGATACCCAGGGAGCAGCTTCAGTTAGTTGCGGCACTAAAGGTGACTCGTAATTATTTCCAGTTCCATTGCAGTTCAGGAAGAGGCTGAGGACTGTTTTGTTGGGAAAACATTAACCACAGCTCTTGATACAATCCTGTCCCTGAGAGCACTGTAGGTGATATTAGCATACTCTCAGACAATGTGTCTGTCAGGTTTCCTGTTGTAAATGTGATTCTGCTAACTTGCACTTGTCTTAATTTTCCCCAAAGCCATAAAATAGGAATTATTTAAGAAACTCTGCAGTATGATTTATGAACATAATCGATTCTATTCTTCCTTCTTAAAAACTGCAAATCATAGGACTATTGAGATTCTAAAATATTTGAGGGGAAATTGAATTTGGAAACTGAATTAATGACTGTGGTAGCTTGACTTTTGATCTCTGACTTGGTCTATTCCCCGTATCACAGATGAGTTCAGTCGCTCAGTTGTGTCCAACTCTTTGTGACCCCATGGACTGCAGCACCAGGCCTCCCTGTCCATTACCAACTCCTGGAGCTTGCTCACACTCATATCCTTCAAGTTGGTGATGAGATGGCATCCAACCATCTCATCCTCTGTCATCCCCTTGTGCCTTAACAACTTTAGCTTCATTTCTGTGTTTGGCGATAATACCCATGCAGCGTGTTCAGGAAGTGATTCTACTCTACCTATGAACATCCCAGGTTCCCTCTTGTGCTAACCTGTCCCACCCCATCACTCTGGGTCACCCCTATGGTGCTGGGTTTGATTGTAAGAGGCTGCTGCGGGGGTGTGGGAGTGAGCCTGCCCAGCCGAAATGGGGCTTTATTCTCTTTCCATTGTTTTCTCAGCTGTCCTGATTCCTGAAAGTTAGAGTCAATAGGATAATGTAGTAGGTACTACATAGAATTCTAATTCATGGAAGAAATAGCAAGTAAAAATAAAGACTCCAGATGAGGTAAATAGCACCTTAATCTTCCTGGTTAGATTCTGAACACTGGTTGCAATTTTCATTTAGATGGTTTTGTGGTTAATTTAATGATTTTAGAATTCTAGAACATTTTAAAGCATTTATCCAGCTCTCAGGATAGATTAGTTTTGGTTTGTTATTTTTTTCTTGCTCAGAGCTCTTACTCCTATAATACACTTTTAGCAATGCTTACTAGACCTTACTGTAATATGCAAATATATTAGTTTCCTATATTTTCTCCTTTTTTACATAGTATCTCCTCAGCAACCCCTCTCCTCACTCCAGATTGCCCCACTTCCCTTACCGGCTTTCTAATTCCTTGTGACTCAGACTGTGGTGTCACGGCCAGCAGCTCCTACATCTCCTGGAGCTTTCTATAAATGCAGAGTCTCAGGCCCATCCAGACCTCTTTACTCATTTGAACAAAACCTTCTGGTAAATTCCTTTCTCTCCCATAGGCATTTCTTATGAGTGATAACATGTGATTTCTATTAAACATCCTTTGACAGGTTGAAGTTGAGCTCAGGAGTTACCCAAGTCCCTGTTATGACTGAGCATGAGGCTCTAGAAAGTTCTGTGCCACTTCCCCTATAGATTTACTTACTTTCATATTCGGCAAATTGCACTTATGCTTTATAATTCAACTCTGTGTGATTCCACTGCATTTCTTTGCATCCTCTTGGTGGAGTCTCATCTTCATCATGGGCAGTTTTCATCCTGCTCCCACCTTCCCTACACCAACCTGCTGCAGGGACTGGTGGGATTTCCCACAGGCTCAGCCCTACCTGGACCTGGAGTCAGAGACAGCCCAGTGCAGCAGTGTATGTGCGGCTTTTTCACTACCTGATGGGATAAAGAATGAGTCTCAGGGCAGGAGGTCTGTTTGGTTTCTCTCCTGGGGAACCATTGCCTGACTTAGCTGCAAGTTTCTCTTCCAGCCCACCTGGGGTGCTGGTTCTTCATGCTGACAGCCAGCCCAGCTGACCTCAGGTACTCTCTCTGCTCAGTGATGTCATCCCTCTTGTCCCACTCACCGTGTTATATGTACCCATGTCCACATCATGCTTCAACTCTCTGGCCACAGGATCTCTATGGCAGGCCTGTTCCTTTAACTGCAGCTACACCTCTCCCCACTTTCTCTGGTCTAGCTACACAGAGACATGATAAGATACCAGGCTGTCCAGGTTTAAGGAGTTCATCAGCAGAATGGAAAAGAGGCTAACAGATATGGGTTTGAATTTCATCCTATGACTTAATGGACTCTGAAATTTCAGGCAGACTAATTAAGCCCCAGTCTTCTTTTGGAAAAATAGAATTGATAAGACCTAAGGCAATGGCACCCCACTCCAGTACTCTTGCCTAGAAAATCCATGGACAGAGGAGCCTGGTAGGCTGTAGTCCATGGGGTCACTAAGAGTCAGACATGACTGAGTGACTTCACTTTGACTTTTTACTTTCATGCCTTGGAGAAGGAAATGGCAACCCACTCCAGTGTTCTTGCCTGGAGAATCCCAGGGACAGGGGAGCCTGGTGGGCTGCCGTCTCTGGGGTCACACAGACTCGGACACGATTGAAGCAACTTAGCAGCAGCAGCAGCAGCAACCCGTAGGCTTGTTGTACAACTTAAACAAGATAAGACATGTAAAGCACCCAGCACATGGGTCAGAGTAAATGCTTGACCAATGATGATTGTAGTTTTTATACTGTATAAAATGACCATAACCACTTAAATGGTGGAAGTTGTCTGTCCCGTGAGAATGAGGTGTTGGCCATTCGAAGTTTTATTTATGGCTGTAGGATCCATCTGCCATGTTTCTTTTTGTCCAACTTATCATATGTCTAAATAATATGGTGATAGATTTTCCATAAATTCTCTGGCCTGATTAAAAATCTCAGCTTTCTGCAGAAGCTTCTTTGTCTCAGGGCTCCACAGGGAATAAAAATAATAAAAAGTCAAGTCCAGTACAGATCCTGCTGTCAATGTATACAGGCCAGTTGAAGAAACAAGAAAATGGATATATTAGTTTTGTAAGCTAGAAGGTGGTCAGAATTTTTATAGAAATTTAGGAAAAGATAATACAACACCTGTTAGTATTGGGATAAGTACACATAGGGGACAGGGAGAGCATTTCTGAAATATCAGTCACGTGAGACAGACTTAGTGATGTGTGGTCAGGGTTTCAGCAGGTGGAAATGCATGTGAAAGGCATTCTGGGAGGTGAGACCAACATGAGCAAAGGCACGATGCCCTGATCCAGTGAGTGAAGAACCAGGCACCTGCAGAGCATTCAGGGAAAAGAACTACCAAGTGTGTAACACACATTTTCATATCCATCCCTCACAACTACCTAGTGACCCCAAGGAAGCTGATTCATGGACATGAAGGTTGGAGAGGTCAGTGGGGATAGTTTTGTAGAAGAGATGTCCTGGGGTG
>NW_024071616.1:0-2460 GCF_014754425.2 Oryx dammah
TGTCGACTAAGGTCCGTCTAGTCAAGGCTATGGTTTTTCCTGTGGTCATGTATGGATGTGAGAGTTGGACTGTGAAGAAGGCTGAGTGCCGAAGAATTGATACTTTTGAACTGTGGTGTTGGAGAAGACTCTTGAGGGTTACTTGGACTGCAAGGAGATCCAACCAGTCCATTCTGAAGGAGATCAGCCCTGGGATTTCTTTGGAAGGAATGATGCTAAAGCTGAAACTCCAGTACTTTGGTCACCTCATGTAAAGAGTTGACTTATTGGAAAAGACTCTGCTGCTGGGAGGGATTGGGTGCAGGAAGAGAAGGGGATGACAGAGGATGAGATGGCTGGATGGCATCACTGACTCGATGAACGTGAGTCTGAGTGAACTCTGGGAGTTGGTGATGGACAGGGAGGCCTGGCGTGCTGCAATTCATGGGGTCGCAAAGAGTTGGACATGACTGAGCGACTGAACTGAACTGAACACCAACTTGTCTTCATTCACCAGCCACTAATTTTGAACCATATAGTTTACATACAGTTAAAAGCACAAATCTTTAAAACACAATTTGTGGAAATTTTAGTAAACATAATCATCACCCAGATCAAGTTATCGAAAATAGCCATCATCTCAGAAATGTCCTCTGAGCCCCTTTCCAGGCACTTGTTACCCAATCTCAGTTAGTTAATTGCTATTGTGAAGTCTATTGCAGAGGTTACTATTGCTACTGAAATTTAATGAATGAATGTACATTTTTTTGTATCTGGCTTTTAAAATATTATTTTCATTAAGCATATCTGTTTTATTGTGTATGTGTGTGCACGTGCTAAGTCAGTTCAGTCATGTCCAATTCTTTGTGACCCTGTAGATTGTAGCCCACCAGGCTCCTCTGTCCATGGATTCTCCAGGCAAGAATACTGGAGTAGGTTGCCATGCCCTTCTCCAAGTATTACTATGTATATCACTCCTTAATTTTGGTACTATTGTATTAATTTTGGTGTTATTGATGAATATTGTTGGTGTTTTGGTGAATATTCTGTACCAGTCTTTTTTGTGTACTTTTGCATTCACAGAAGTACTGCTACTGCTGGGTCATGGAGTAGCTGCAAGTTTAACTTTATTAGAAACTGATAAACAGGGCCCTAGAATGGTTTCAAACCAGCAACTATGGTTGCAGTTGCTCCACATCCTTGTCAGCATTTGGTGTACTAATTCTTTGAAACATAACTATGCTGGAGGCTGTGTGATGATACCTTCTTATAGTATTAATGTGAATTTTCCTAATAAATAAAAATATCAAGAATATTGTCTTATAACTTTCGGTTATTAAGATATCTTCCTTTGTGATCCAGTAAGACATCGGCTTAGCCTTCCCAGAAGGAAACCGGGTGAAAAAGTCCAACGCCACAGTGCAAGTAAGTCCTCCCCAGACATCTCTTGAGACAAGAGACCCAGACTCCTGGTGTTTGGAGCAGCAACAGGTACAGATCAACGACTAGCACAGCACCAGCCTACCCACCTGGCCCCCCAAGTCTTTGCCATCTCCATGCACTTGTCAGTTGAGCGAGAGCAGAATATATTTTTAAAATTGCTGGGGTCCAGCCCAAGTGGATCCAGGGTAATTCGAAGGGTGGACAGCATCGGCGATCAGGAAAGAATTGTTTAATTAAGTATTAATTAAAGATATAAAGAGAGATTAGATAATAACAGTGTAGTAGGAAAATCCAGTGGAGAAAAGGGGCTGAATAACTTGATTTACATGGAAAACCAATAAAACTCCAAGACAAGGAGTTTGCACCACCTGCATAGGCCACAGGCATCTTCCCGGTCTCCCGAAGTAGTGGAGACACAAAGTGCCTCCCCATTCTGATCTTAGAAGCCCCGGCAAAATTAGTAGGCTTGGTGAGCCTCCATGCTCCAGATGGGAATTCAGCCAGAAGGTGAGAGAAAGAACGACACGAGGAGACCAGTCTTTCCAGGAACTGATCTGTTTCTTTATTTTTCAGGTCCGCTTATATACTTTTTGTTATACATAGAGATAAACTACAGTCATGCAGGGTCAGCAGTCCTGACCTTTATCAAAATCAGGTGCTTCATACAAATGTATACAAAGGTCTTAGGGGTTTTACATCATCTTATGGCCAGGGGCCTGCTAACATTTTATGACCCCTTCTTTCTGATAACGGTCAGTGAATCAGAAAACTTATTTTTTCCAGGGGTGATTTTTCTTAAACCAGGCGCCATCCTCCGAAGGCACCAGATAAAGTTGCATTCCTACAGGGCAAAGGTGCAGTGGGTTATAATTAAGAAAAGAATTTACTTAGCCTAAGGTTTAACATGATTAATATCAAGGTTAATACTTATTTCTCCTATACACTAGTTATATTCATTAATGTGTATAAGGGCAGGGGATATGGAGATACCAAGGGAACATTTCATGCAAAGATGGGCACAATAAAGGACGGAAACAG
>NW_024071616.1:2560-7001 GCF_014754425.2 Oryx dammah
AAGGGAACATTTCATGCAAAGATGGGCACAATAAAGGACGGAAACAGAAGCAAGAGATATTAAGAAGAAGTGGCAAGAATACACAGGAGAACTATAAAAAAAGATCTTAATGACACAGATAACCCGGATGGGGTGATCACTCACCTAGAGCCAGACATCTTGGAGTGCGAAGTCAACATAGGGACTTGGGAAGCATCACTGCAAACAAAGCTAGTGGAGGTGGTAGAATTCCAGCTGAGCTATTTCAAATCCTAAAAGATGATGCTGTTTAATTGCTGCACTCGTTTGCCAGCAAATTTGGAAAACTCAGCAGTGGCCACAGGACTGGAAAAGGTCAGTTTTCATTCCAATCCCAAAGAAAGGCAGTGCCAAAGAACATTCAAACCACTGCACAATTGCACTGATTTCTCATGCTAGCAGTGTAATGCTCAAAATTCTCCAAGCTAGGCTTCAACAGTATGTGAACCGAGAACTTCCAGATGTTCAAGCTGGATTTAGAAAAGGCAGAGGAACCAGACTGCAAATTGCCAACATCTTTTGGATCATAGAAAAACCAAGAGAATTCCAGAAAAACATCTATTTCTGCTTCATTGACTAACACTAAAGGCTTTGACTGTGTGGATCACAACAAACTGTGGAAAATTCTTCAAGAGATGGGAATACCAGACCTCCTTAACTGTCTCCAGAGAAACCTGTATGGAGCTCAAGAAGCAACAGTTAGAACCAGACATGGATCAATGGACTGGTTCGAAATTGGAAAGGAGTACGTCAAGGCTGTATATTGTCACCCTGCTTATTTAACTTGTATGCAGAATACATCATGTGAAATGCCAGGCTGGATGAAGCACAAGCTGGAATCAAGACTGCAGGGAGAAATATCAAGAACCTCAGACATGCAGATGACACCACCCTTTGGCAAAAAGCAAAGAGGAACTAAAGAGCCTCTTGATGAAGGTGAAAGAGGAGAATGAAAAAGCTGGCTTAACACTCAGCATTCAGAAAACTAAGAGCATGACATCCGGTCCCATCACTTCATGGCAAATACATGGGGAAGCAATGGAAACAGTGACAGACTATTTCCAGGGCTCCAATATCACTGCAGATGGTGGCTGCAGCCATGAAATTAAAAGACACTTGCTCCCTGGAAGAAAAGCTATGACCAATCTAGACAGCATATTGAAAAGCAGAGACATTATTTTGCCAACAAAGGTCCATATAGTCAATGCTACGGGTTTTCCAGTAGTCATGTGTGGATGTGAGAGCTGAACCACAAAGAAGGTTGAGCATGGAAGAATGGATGCGTTTGAACCGTGGTGTTGGAGAAGACTCTTGAGAGTCCCTTGGACTTCAAGGAGATCAGACCAGTCAATCCTAAAGGAAATCAGTCCTGAATATTCACTGCAAGGACTGATGCTGAAGCTGAAGCTCCAGTACTTTGGCCACCTGATGGATGAGAAGAGCTGACTCAGTGGAAAAGACCTTTGCTGGTGAGAAAGATTGAAGGCAGGAGGAGAAGAAGGTGAAAGAGGATGAGATGGTTGGATGGCATCACCGACTCAATGGGCATGAGTTTGAGCTAGCTCGGGGAGTTGGTGATGGACAGGGAAGCCTTCCTTGCTGCCGTCCATGGGGTCACAAGACGTCCCAGAGGACTGAGAGACTGAACAGCACAACAAATTTTTCTGCTACTGAATAGAATTATCTTTTATCCCTCACGATCTGTCTGAGCCTCTTCACAGGCTTCCTGGGAGGTCTCATTGTCTCATCCATGCTTTTGCCTGCTCTCGCTCCTTTTCACGTTTCCTCGTTGGACGTGATCTCTCCAGCTGCAGCCACACGCACCTCATCTACTAAACCGATGTCCAGAAGCGCAAATGGTCGGATGAAGGCGGAGCAAACCAGGAGCCATCAGCTTCCTTCGGGCGCCCCTTGGATCAAGCTGGGGACGTCTCCTGGCCGCTGGCATCTGCGGCGGAGTTGGAGCAACGCGCGGCGAGGACGCTTCGGGGACCTTCTGCCCTCGGAATCGCACGGCTTCCCCGCGGGAATGAACACGCTGAGTGGACTCCATCTCTCAGGTTGTCCGAGGCTCGGAGTGGAAAACGCTATTCTGAGAGACACAGGTGGCTCCGGCTAGCTCCTTAAGCATGCTTGTTTCCTGTCGGAGTGAGGAGTAAGCTCTCCTCCTGTCTCTGTGCCGCAATCTGTTACGGAGTTCGGCTGTTAACCGAACAGTTCCTGGCTTGAGCCCACCCAGGGAGGGGTCTCACTCTTAGAATGTAAATGATATACGATTGTTTCTAATCTATGCATCCTCTCCTGAGTTCCACTACTACATTACTCTGTGTCTTGGATACACGAGCGCGCGTGCGAGCGCGCGCGCACACACACACACAGGAGGACTTACTTCCAGTCACCGGGAATCCTGGAATTCATGAAACAGTAGGCTCATCATCTACCCTGTAAACTCATTTTACGAACGAAGTTTCTTCCACTGTTTGTAGTAGTCTCTATTTAACCGTTTCCATATACTTTTCCAATTAATTTGGTTCTATTCTTTTCCTCCGTTTTCCAGCCACTGGATCATAGAAGAAGCCAGAGAATTCCAGAAAGCCATCTGTTTCTGATTCATGAACTACTCTAAAGCCTTTGACTGTGTGGATCACAACAAACTGTGGAAAATTCCTCAAGAGATGGGAAAAACAGACCACCTTACCTGCTTCCTGAAAAACCTGTATGCAGGTCAAGGAGAGATGAAACCAGTCAGCCCTAAAGGCAATCAACCCTGAGTATTCTTTGGGAGGACTGATGGTGAAGCTGAAGCGCCAAGTCTCACTCCCTGCGGCAGGCCTCCATTTTTGTTTAAAACATGAATCTAAAAGCTTACAGGAAAGCAACGTTGTTTCCGCCCGGTTTCAAACCGGGGACCTTTCGCGTGTTAGGCGAACGTGATAACCACTACACTACGGAAACCACACGACTACCAGTTCCTAGGGACACGCTCAAGAAAGGCATGTTTGGACACCGCTGGCCTTCAAATTTTGGAAGGAAGCCCAAGTGATCCCTCAAGTAAGGATCTGGGCTTCCTGAAAGGCCCTGACTGAGAGTTCCTCACCTCTCCCAGAGCGAGGTCCCTGTGGGCCCCCAGGCAGTGAGACCTCAGGATCCCCCAGAATCTGCTCTCCACTCCCCCCACTCTTCTCCCAGGCCAAAATTTCAGGCTCCTCTGTGAACTGCAACTGGTCAGGTACTCCTTCCATTAGCGAGGTCCAGATGCTTTCAGGACCTTGATAGTTGAAAAGCAAGCATCAGAGTGATGCAAACCGTTGGGATTTGTCTTCCAAAAAAAGGAGTTGGAATGGAGGCCCCCAGGTGAGACCTGGGATGCCAAATATCTCTAAGGACCACAGACATGGGAAAGGGGACAGCATCAATGGATCACGCTTTCTGGGAAAGCCCCAGGGTTCCAAAAGAAACTCTGGGTCTTTCCCCTTCCACCCCTGTGGCAAGGGTGTTTTCCCACCTTACCTGATGCTCTGTTGGCTCAGAGCAAACACACTTCCCTTTGACACCAGTCTTTCAGACCACACTTCCAACTTGTCAGAAAATCCTATTTTTCTTTGGTTAGTTATGCATTTTGACGCACATAATCTTTCTTGGTCTGATTTCCTCCCTCAACTTTCCTCATAAAGTTCGGGACATGGATTCAACTCGAGAGTCTCGCTCCTTTGAAACTTTAGGGTTTGGGTCTTTTAACCTCGAGTGCGTGGGGCTGGGCCGAGGTTGAGAACTCTCTTGGCCAGGTCGGTCCAGATTGGCCTCTCCCCGGCCTGTCCTCCAGGGTCGGGGGCAGGGCCGGGCCACCTCAGCCTGGCCCCTGCCCCGGGGTCTAGAGCCCCCACGCAGGTGTGGCGCCTCGGGAGACGCTTCCGCTGGCAGCGTGGATTCAGCACGCCGGGAGCCGGCGAGGCGCAGGTGAGCGGCGCACCTGGGTGCACGCGGCGACTTTTGGTTCTCAGAGAGCCGGTGCCCTCCCTGCCCCCTGGTTCTGATCCCGCGGGCAGTACCCTCCGGGCCAGAAGAGACCAGTAGGGGAAGGGCAGCATCTCCTTCAAGCCCTGTCCAGTCAGCATCCACAATGGTCTTGAAGAGACACAGTGAGAAGTGGTAATAGATTAGGGGAAAAGAAGAACTCCTTGGTGATTTCCTCATCGAAACACCTCATGAGGATGAAGTGGGAGCCTGCAGGGACCCAGTCCTGGCGCTGGTGAAGGCCAGTCTAGTTCCCACCAGCTGCCGGAGCCAAAGCAGACAACCCTGGGCAGGTGACCAGTGAGTAAGCAGTCCTTCTTCCTCCCCAGCTGTATTGCACTTGAACTGGCAGCACTGGAGCATGTCCCCCTTGGCTTTTGATGCGTTCCGAAGAAGTAACACAGGTTTC
>NW_024071617.1:0-6999 GCF_014754425.2 Oryx dammah
GTCTCAGTCCTTAAGGACATCATGGTACACTTTTAGGGAAAAGCCCTACGACAGGTCAAGGTTTACATAACTGCACAGGTGAGGTTCCCATGGCACTTGTGAATTGCCAAGTGATCTCTGGAATAGATCAGAGAAGGAACAGACGCTGGGGGTGGTAACTGCCCAGACATATTATGCTCCTTAGGAAAATATCCTTGCATGCCTACCCTCTCCAATTTTCTGATACAAATTAAAGATTCTTTGAGAAGTTGGTTAAAGAAGAACTTTTCTATTCTAAAAGAGCACCTGTTGCCTAGGTATTTTTACATACATTAGTATGCCTTATGTTATACCTACAAGAAATTTCAATAAAAAGGCTTTTCCCAAAATGTTAATGATTCCTTTTCAGAATCTGATAGAAACTCCTTCAAAATTTAAAGAAACAAACGATTAAATGTACAATGTTTTTTAAGTTTGTTTTTAACTTTTTGTACGAACCACAAATAATCTCCATTGATATTTAGTAGGAGAGGTTTATAGCACTTATCCTTCTTAGACTAATATCAATTATAAATCTGTCTAAGTTATAAAACATTTTGCATTCAGTGATCTCAGTGGATTTTCACACACATCCTGTGATATAAAGAGAACAGGTACTATTGTGCCATTTTATCAATGAAAAACTTGAAGCTTAGAGGGGGACGTGACTTCCCTAGATCATTCAGCAAGTAAGTAGTAGAGCCCTGACTACCAAATTCCTCACCTTCCCAATACTTCTATTTTAAAAAAGAGAAATAAGTGACTTCTTAAAATAAAAAATATTCCCTCATCCTAAAATTAAAGCTGCTTATGTGACTGAGAATATTCACTTTGTCCATGAAATGTTGCCAAATTTGGAGAGTAAAGTAAACTATATTTGGCACCCTATCCCCTCTTATGTACCTTTTCCTTTTCATTCTTAGCACCAGTATCTTGATAGGTTTTCTTTATTGTCCTCTAAAAACCTGCTTTCAAGAATTCTATTTCATATGACTCATGGTAAGGAATAAAAGTTTAGAATGTCCTCCCTTCCAGGAACACATTTCATACATTTTGGCCATATCTAACACCAAACCCTTGTCATAAAGCTCTCACTAGATCATTTCAGGTAGCCATCCTGAGGCAGCAGTGCTGACTTTCCGGAGAGTTTAGAGATCTTCTCCTGTCTACCCAATGACATCTTCCCAGTTGACCTGCATCACCATACAGAAGCCTGCTCCCAGATTTCAGGCTGCACATAGTTATGTTATCTCCAAGGGGGAGTATTTTCCAAAAACTCTACTAGAATGATGTGCTGCTATTGGAGGAGACTCGGTACTGATAAGTCATTCGTTCAGGATTGTCACATGTCCTCAGTACTCTCACTCACATCCTGGTCACTGTCCCAGGGATGGAGGGAGTTATCTTTAGGTTACCAAACACCCTGAAGAAAAACAGATTCTAGGGAAGGATCCTTTAAAACTGCCCTTAAATCAGTAGCTGTAAGATGTTCTTCATTCATATACACACCATACTCTCATTGAACTCTTGTCGTATTTCTAGTAGAAATATCAAGAAATATCAAGTCATTGCCTCTGCCCTCAGACTGGTCATAGTTCAGTAAGTAAGACCTGAAAACAACTATAATAAAGTGATATGATAAAAAAAAAAAAAAAAGTAGAATAGGGACACAATGAGGTACTTCTCTGGTGGTTGGGTGGCTAAGACTCTGAGTTCACCATGCAGGGGCTCGGGTTCTATCCCTGGTCAGGGAAACTAGATCCCACATGCTGCAACTAAGGAAAATTTCAGAGTTGGTGCCAACTGAGATGGGCCTTGTGAGGTCGCCACCTCCTCCTCTCCCTCTTTCCCCTGGCCTTCTTTCTGTTCTTTATCCCCCTTTCTCCTCATCCTCCTTTTCTTCTTCCTTTAGACTTTTATTTTTTAGAGTAGTTTAAGGTTCATAGATTATTTGAGCAGAAAACAGAGTTCCCATATGTGATCTGACCCTTCTCATACCCCTCCAACCACACGCACAGACTCTCCCACTGTCAACTTCCAGCACCACAGTGGGACATTTGTTCCAACCAAACCTACACTGACACATCATTATCACCCAGAGCCCGTAGCTTGGATGAGTTTAAACAAGTGTCTAATGGCATGTACCCACCACTGCAGTATCATACAGAGTAGTTTCACTGCCCTAGAAATCCCCCATGCTCTGCCTATTCACCCCATCCTACACTCCCTGGCAACCACCCCCCTTTTCACAGTCTCCAGAGTTTTTCCTTTTCCAGAATGTCATATAGTTGAAATCATATAGTATGCATGTAGCCTTTTCAGATTGGCTTCTTTCACTTAAAATATGCACTTAAGCTACCTGCCTGTATTTTTGTGGCTTCATAGCTCATTTCTTTTTGTGCTTAATAATATTCAGTTCCCTGGGTGTACCACAGTTGATTTATCCATTCAATTGGATATCTTGTTTCTTCTCAGTTTTGACACTTATGAATATAGCTCCTCTAAACTCCTTTTAAAGTCCACACTATTGAGGCATAGTTCACATACCATATAATTCACCCATTAAAAGTGTACAGTTCAATGACTTTTCATATATTCAAAATGTTGTGCATCCATCATTACAATAAATTTGAGAACAACTTTATTATTCAGTTTAGTCGCTAGGTGGTGTCCGACTCTTTGTGACCCCATGAATCGCAGCATGCCAGGCCTCCTTGCCCATCACCAACTCCTGGAGTTCACTCAAACTCATGTCCATCGAGTCGGTGATGCCATCCAGCCATCTCATCCTCCGTCGTCCCCTTCTCCTCCTGCCCCCAATCACTCCCAGCATCAGAGTCTTTTCCAGTGAGTCAACTCTTCGCATGAGGTGGCCAAAGTACTAGAGTTTCAGCTTTAGCATCAGTCCTTCCAAAGAACACCGAGGGCTGATCTCCTTCAGAATGGACGGGTTGGATCTTCTTGCAGTCCAAGGGACTCTCAAGAGTCTTCTACAACACCACAGTTCAAAAGCATCAATTCTTCAGCACTCAGCTTTCTTCACAGTCCAACACTCACATCCATACATGACCACTGGAAAAACCATAGCCTTGACAAGATGCAACTTTGTTGGCAAAATAATGTCTCTGCTTTTGAATACGCTATCTAGGTTGATCATAACTTTCTTTCCAGGAGTAAGCATCTTTTAATTTCATGGCTGTAGTCCCCATCTGCAGTGATTTTGGAGCCCCAAAAAATAAAGTCTGACACTGTTTCCACTGTTTCCCCATCTAGTTCCCATGAAGTGATGGGACCAGATGCCATGATCTTCATTTCTGAATGTTGAGCTTTAAGCCAACATTATCACTGTCCTCTTTCACTTTCATCAGGAGGCCTTTTAGTTCAACGTCACTTTCTGCCATAAGGGTGGTGTCATCTGCATATCTGAGGTTATTGATATTTCTCCCGGCAATCTTGATTCCAGCTTGTGTTTCTTACAGCCTAGCATTTCTCATGATGTACTCTGCATATAATTTAAATAAGCAGGGTGACAATATACAGCCTTGATGGACTCCTTTTCCTGTTTGGAACCAGTCTGTTGTTCCATATCCAGTTCTAACCGTGGCTTCCTGACCTGCATACAGGATTCTCAAGAGGCAGGTCAGGTGGTCTGGTATTCCCATCTCTTTCAGAATTTTCAACAGTTTATTGGGGTCCACACAGTCAAAGGCTTTGGCATAGTCAATAAAGCAGAAATAGATGTTTTTCTGGAAATCTCCAGCTCTTTCGATGATCCAGTGGGTGTTGGCAATTTGATCTCTGGTTCCTCTGCCTTTTTGAAAACCAGATTGAACATCTGGAAGTTCATGGTTCACGTATTGCTGAAGCCTGGCTTGGAGAATTTTGAGCATTATTTTACTAGCGTGTGAGATGAGTGCAATTGTGTGGTAGTTTGAGCATTCTTTGGCATTGCCTTTCTTTGAGATTGGAATGAAAACTGACCTTTTCCAGTGCTGTGGCCACTGCTGAGGTTTCCAAATTTGCTGGCATATTGAGTGCAGCACTTTCACAGCATCATCTTTTAGGATTTGAAATAGCTCCACTGGAATTCCATCACCTCCACTAGCTTTGTTCATAGTGAAGCTTTCTAAGGCCCACTTGACTTCACATTCCAGGATGTCTGGCTCTAGGTGAGTGATGACACCATCGTGATTATCTGGGTCGTGAAGATCTTTTTCGTACAGTTCTTCTGTGTATTCTTGCCACCTCTTCTTAATACCTTCTGCTTCTGTTAGGTCCAGACCATTTCTGTCCTTTATCAACCCCATCTTTGCATGAAATGTTCCCTTAGTATCTCTAATTTTCTTGAAGAGATCTCTCGTCTTTCCCATTCTGTCTTTTTCTTCTATTTCTTTGCATTGATCTTTGAGGAAGGCTTTCTTATCTCTTCTTGCTATTCTTTGGAACTCTGCATTCCATGCTGTGATGCTGTATATAGCAATATTGCATAGGAACTTGGAATCTTAGGTCCATGAATCAAGGCAAATTGGAAGTGGTCAAACAAGTGATGGCAAGAGTGAACGTCAACATTCTAGGAATCAGTGAACTAAAATGGACTGGAATGGGTGAATTTAACTCAGATGACCAGTATATCTACTACTGCGGGCAGGAATCCCTCAGAAGAAATGGAGTAGCCATCATGGTCAACAACAGAGTCCAAAATCCAGTACTTGGATGCAATCTCAAAAATGACAGTATGATCTCTGTTCATTTCCAAGGCAAACCATTCAATATCATGGTAATCCAAGCCTATGTCCCAACCAGTAATGCTGAAGAAGCTGAGGTTGAATGGTTCCATGAAGACCTATAGGACCTTTTAGAACTAACACCCGAAAAAGTTGTCCTTTACATTATAGGGGACTGGAATGCAAAAGAAGTCAAGAAACACCTGGAGTAACAGGCAAATTTGGCCTTGGAGTACGGCATGAAGCAGGCCAAAGGCTATTAGAGTTTTACCAAGAGAACGCACTGGTCATAACAAGCACCCTCTTCCAACAACACAAGGGAAGACTCTACACATGGACATCACCAGATGGTCAACACCAAAATCAGATTGATTATATTCTTTGCAGCCAAAGAGGGAGAAGCTCTATACAATCAGCACAAACAAGACCAGGAGCTGACTGTGGCTCAGATCATGAACTCCTTATTGCCAAATTCAGACTTAAATTGAAGAAAGTAGGGAAAACCACTAAGCCATTCAGGTAGGACCTAAATCAAATCCCTTATGATTATACAGTGGAAGTGAGAAATAGATTTAAGGGACTAGATCTGATAGACAGAGTGCCTGATGAACTATGGACAGAGGTTTGTGACACTGTACAGGAGACAGGAATCAAGACCATCCCCATGGAAATGAAATGCAAAAAAGCAAAATGGCTGTCTGAGGAGGCCTTACAAATAGCTGTGAAAAGAAGAGAAGTGAAAAGCAAAGGAGAAAAGGAAAGATATAAGCATCTGAATGCAAAAAGACATTAAATGGATTAAAATGATTAAAGTAGGAATAATGAAACAGCAGGAATGTCTTCTTGAAAGAAGACCATAAGTAAAAACATTGATAAACAGAATTGACTTTCTTTCTTCTCGAGTCTCCTAAAATATGACTGATGGTGGAAACAAAATTATAACTCTATCTGATGTGGTTTTAAATGTATGCCTAAGAAATATTTAAGCCAACTCTGATATATATTTTAAAGGCAAGAGGAGGTAAAGGGAGAATAGGTTTCTACACTTTCATGAAAACTCGATAAATAAGCACATCAATAGACTACTAATTATGTATAGCTGGTGCAATCATTAGAACAACCATTAATAAGCTATGTAAACAGACATACTCAAAACCACTATAAATATCATGTTCATAGCACCAAAAAATAAAACAAAAACACCATAAATACTTCAAAATTAAATTCTCAAAATATTTTAAGAAGACAGGAAAAAGAAAAAGGAGATGGAAAAAAAAGAACAATAGACAAAAAGTAAAATATCTAGGCTTAAGCTCTAATATATTAAAATTCTATTAATGTGAATGGTCTAAATACATCAATTAAAAGATAAAGACTAGGACAGTAGATTAAGAAACATGGCCTAACTATATGCTATCTACAAGAAACTCACTTCAAATATAACAGCATAGGCAGATGAAAGTGAAAGGATGAAAAAAGATAAAACAGGCAAATATTAATCTGAAGAAAACAAGAGGTGGCTGCATTAACATCAGATAAAATAAACTTCAGACAAAGGAAATTACCAGAACAGGGAAGAATGTTATATGATATAAGGATCAATCCACCAAGATTAGCAATTTTAAATGTGTATATACCAAACAGAGCTGCAATATACATAAAACAAAAACTGTTAGAACTGGAAAAAATAGAAAAATGTACATTTATAGTTGAAGACTTCAACACTCCTCTCTCAATAATTGATAGAAAAACTAGACAGAAAAGTTGAAAGGATACAAAAGAACTCACCAATGTCATCAACCAATAGGACCTGATCAATATTTATAGAACATTCCACCTGACGAGAGCAGAATATGCATTCTTTTCAAGTACTCACAGAAAATATGCCAAGAAAATCTATCTCCAGGACCATAAAATAAACTGCAACAACTTTAAAATAATTGAAATCGCACAGAGTTTGTTCTCTGGCCACAAGAGAATCAAATAGAAATAAATAACAGAAAGATAACAGGAAAACTCTACACACTTGGAATCTAATACTATACTTCTAAATAAACTGTGGGTAAAAGAGGAAGTTTGAAAGAGAATAATAAAAAATAAACTGAATAAAAGAAAATGTCTCAAAATGTATAAGACTTTTAAAGCACTTCTATGTGGGAAATGTATAGAACTAAACACATATCAGAAAAGAGAAAAAGTCCAAATCAATCATCTAAGTTCCCAATGCAAGAATCTAGAAAAGAAGAACAAAATAAAC
>NW_024071618.1:0-6995 GCF_014754425.2 Oryx dammah
TTAAAGTAAAAAAACTAGGAATGTTCAGACTTGCTCACTGTTCTCTTGATCCCCTTTGCTCTCAAAAAAGGGAAAAATAAAAAGCTCATTCCTCTTTTTTTCCTTTGCATACATTCTCAGGCGCTTCAGTTGTGTCCAACTGTTTGTGACTCCATGGACTGTAGCCCACCAGGCTCCTCTGTCTGTGGGATTCTCCAGGCAAAAAGACTGGAGTGGGTTGCCTTTCTCTTCTCCAGGGGATCTTCTCCACTCAGGGATTGAACCCACATCTCTTGCATTGGCATGCGGATTCTTTATTGGCTGAGCCACCAGGGAAGCCCTTTTCTCCTTCTCCCTGCAACAAATTCAACCAAGTCGTCCACTGACAGGAAAATGAAGACAGAATGGTGCACCTCTACACTGCGATGCTACCTAGCTCTGAACCAGAATGGAATAATGCCAGTAACAACAGCGTGGATGGATAGAGTGAATACCATACTACGTAGAGGAAGGCAGAGACAGAAAGACAAATATCACAAGGTATCACTGACAGGTATCTTCTTGAAATTAATGTAAATGAAGGCTATTACACAGAATAAAGAGACTGACAAACTTAGAAAACCAACTTCTGATTATTAAAAAAAATGAGTTAGGGATTTGGGATAAATGAGTTTTCAAGGAACAAACAGACATTAATACACATCAAACAGAAAATCAGGGGGGGAAAAACTGTTGAACAGCAAAGGGCAGCATACTGGAGACACTGTCATCCTCTATCTGGGGAAAATGAACCCAAAAAAGAATTGATAAATGTCTGTGTATCACTGAATCAGGCTCCCATACTCCTGAAACAAACACAGTATCGGAAATCAACCCTACTCCAAAATAAAACAAGGAATGGACAAAAAAAGAAATAAAAAGTGGAACATGAAGAAATGCTGACGCCTTGTGGCCACTTTTTATAACAGCAACTCTACTGCTGTGTTCAGTGCAGTTCGGTCGTGTCCGACTCTTTGTGACCCCATGGACTGCAGCACGCCAGGCCTCCCTGTCCATCACCAACTCCCAGAGCTTGGTCAAATTCATGTTCATTGAGTCAGTGATTCCATCCAACCATATCATCCTCTGTCGTCCCCTTCTCTTCCTGCTTTCAATCTTTCCATGCACTTGATATTCACAAAATCCGTAGGGTTGTAAGTGGAAAACAACTGCCCTCCAGAAATCTCCCAGGGATGGTCAATGAACAAGAATTCAAAACTTGGCAGAGACAAGTTCAACAGATACATTTAACTCACATCCTTTAAGAAAAAAATCACATGAAATGATGTCAACATCGCTAAATATTGGGGAAGTGCCTGTCAACCCTGCAATGAGGTGTTACCTCAAGCTGGTCAGAATGGCCACTGTCAAACCCTCAAGTGTTGTAGATGCTGTGGACTAAAGGGAACCCTCCTCCTTTGATGCAGGGAATATAAGTTGGAGATAGCCCCTCTGGAGAACAATGTGTGGATTCTTTGAACAATGAAAACGAGAATGAAATTTTAAAAGTCCCTAACACCATACACAAAAATACACTCCAAAGAGAAAGATCTAAATGGGAAGATGGAGACTATGACATTCTTGAGGAAAATATACGCAGGACACATTTTGACATTTATCTCAGGAAATTCATTTGGGCTCCAGATCTTAGAATAATGAAACATAAGTCAAAAATAACAAAACAGGACCTAATTAATCTCAAAGCATTTGCACAGAAGAAGAAACCCTAAACAAACAAACAGAAAAATGACTCTCAGAAAGGGAAAGTATATTTGCAATTGAACATACCGACAAGGAATTCATGTCCAAAAGATAGAAAGGGTTTGTGCAGGTCAATGTCAAAAAAAAAAAAAAAAAAGCAACCCAAGAAATCAAGGGGCCCAAGATGGAAATGGATATGTCTTCCAAGAAGGCATACAGATTCCCATAAGGCACACGACAAGATGCTCATCATCTCGAATTATTAGAGATAGGACAATCAGAAGTCCTTGGGTTCGGAAGATCCCCTGGAGGAGGACACAGCAACCCACTCCAGTATTCTTGCCTGGAGAATCTCATGGACAGAGGAGTCTGGCAGGCTACAGTCCATGGGGACACAAAGAGTCAGACAAGACTGAAGTGACTTAGCACACACTTAGCAATCAGAAGCCCAATTTGGTATAATGCTACTGACAGTATCGTGGAGGGACAGACTGATCATGATACTAAGTGCAAGAGGTCACTTCAGTTCAGTTCAGTTCAGTTCAGTCTCTCAGTCGTGTCCGACTCTTTGCGACCCCATGAATCGCAGCATGCCAGGCCTCCCTTTCCATCACCAACTCCCAGAGTTCACTCAGACTCGCGTCCATCGAGTCAGTGATGCCATCCAGCCATCTCATCCACGGTCGTCCCCTTCTTCTCCTGCCCCCAATCCCTCCCAGCATCAAAGTCTTTTCCAATGAGTCAACTCTTTGCATGAGGTGGCCAAAGTACTGGAGTTTCAGCTTCAGCATCATTCCTTCCAAAGAAATCCCAGGGCTGATATCCTTCAGAATGGACTGGTTGGATCTCCTTGCAGTCCGAGCGACTCTCAAGAGTCTTCTCCAACACCACAGTTCAAAAGCATCAATTCTTCGGCGCTCAGCCTTCTTCACAGTCCAACTCTCACATCCATACATGACTACTGGAAAAACCATAGCCTTGACAAGACAGACCTTAGCCGGCAAAGTAATACCTCTGCTTTTCAATATACTATCTAGGTTGGTCATCATTTTTCTTCCAAGGAGTAAGCGTCTTTTAATTTCATGGCTGCAATCACCATCTGCAGTGATTTTGAAGGCCCCCAAAATAAAGTCTGACACTGTTTCCACTGTTTCTCCATCTATTTCCCATGGAGTGATGGGACTGGATGCCATGATCTTCATTTTCTGAATGTTGAGCTTTAAGCCAACTTTTTCACTCTCCTCTTTTACTTTCATCAAGAGGCTTTTTAGCTCCTCTTCACTTTCTGCCATAAGGGTGGTGTCATCTTCATATCTGAGGTTATTGATATTTCTCCCGGCAATCTTTTTTTTTTAATTTTGCAAAATTATATAATATCATATCAGCACTAGGTAGTAACTTTTTTTTTTTTTTTTACTTTACAATACGGTATTGGTTTTGCCATACATTGACATTAATCTGCCACAGGTGTACATGAGTTCCCATTCCTGAACACCCCTCCCACCTCTCACCCCTTATCATCTCTCTGGATCATCCTCGTGCACCAGCCCCAAGCATCCTGTATCCTGTACCAAACATAGACTGGCAATTCATTTCTTACATGATAGTATACATGTTTCAGTGCCATTCTCCCAAATCATCCCACCCTCTCCCTCTCCCTCTCCCTCAGAGCAATCTTGATTCCAGCTTGTGTTTCTTCCAGTCCAGAGTTTCTCATGATGTACTCTGCATATAAGTTAAATAAGCAGGGTGACAATATACAGCCTTGACATACTCTTTTTCCTATTTGGAACCAGTCAGTTGTTCCATGTCTAGTTCTAACTGTTGCTTCCTGGTCTGCATAGATTTCTCAAGAGGCAGGTCAGGTGGTCTGGTATTCCCATCTCTTTCAGAATTTTCCACAGTTTACTGTGATCCACACAGTCAAAGGCTTTGGCATAGTCAATAAAGCAGAAATAGATGTTTTTCTGGAACTCTGTTGCTTTTTCCATGATCCAGTGGATGTTGGCAATTTGATCTCTGGTTCCTCTGCCTTTTCTGAAACCAGCTTGAACATCAGGAAGTTCACGGTTCATGTATTGCTGAAGCCTGGATTGGAGAATTTTGAGTATTACTTTACTAGCGTGTGAGATGAGTGCAATTGTGTGGTAGTTTGAGCATTCTTTGGCATTGCCTTTCTTTGGGATCGGAATGAAAACTGACTTTTTCCAGTCCTGTGGCCACTGCTGAGTTTTCCAAATTTGCTGGTATATTGAGTGCAGCACTTTCACAGCATCATCTTTCAGGATTTGAAATAGCTCTACTGGAATTCCATCATCTCGACTGGCTTTGTTCATAGTGATGCTTTCTAAGGCCCACTTGACTTCACATTCCAAGATGTCTGGCTCTAGGTGAGTGATCACACCATCGTGATTATCCGGGTCATGAAGATCCTTTTTGTACAGTTCTTCTCTGTATTCTTGCCATGTCTTCTTAATATCTTCTGCTTCTGTTAGGTCCATACCATTTCTGTCCTTTACTGACCCCATCTTTGCATGAAACTTTCCCTTGATATCTCTAATTTTCTTGAAGAGATCTCTAGTTTTTCCCATTCTGTTGTTTTCCCCTATTTCTTTGCATTGATCGCTGAAGAAGGCTTTCTTATCTCTCCTTGCTCTTTGGAACTCTGCATTCAGATGCTTATATCTTTCCTTTTCTCCTTTGCTTTTCACTTCTCTTCTTTGCACAGCTATTTGTAAGGCTTCCCCAGACAGCCATTTTGCTTTTTTGCATTTCTTTTCCATGGGGATGGTCTTGATCCCTGTCTCCTGTACAATGTCATGAACCTCATTCCATAGTTCATCAGGCACTCTATCTATCAGATCTAGGGCCTTAAATCTGTTTCTCACTTCCACTGTATAATCATAAGGGATTTGATTTAGGTCATACCTGAATGGTCTAGCGGTTTTCCCTGCTTTCTTCATTTTAAGTCTGAATTTGGTAATAAGCAGTTCATGATCTGAGCCACAGTCAGCTCCTGGTCTTGTTTTTGTTGACTATATAGAGCTTCTCCATCTTTTGCTGCAGAGAATATAATCAATATGATTTCGGTGTTGACCATCTGGTGAGAGAGGACAAATGTCATAAGATATCATTGACAATTATACTCTAGAGATTAATGCAAATGAAGTATCTTCCCCAGTTAGAAACACTCACAAACTTAGAAAACCAACTTGCGATTATCAAAAAGATGTAAGGGATGAGGGATAAATTAAGAGTTTGCTGATAACATATACGTATTGGGGCCTGCTTAGTCGCTCATTCATGTCCAATTCTGAGATGCCGTGGTCTGTAGCCCACCAGACTCCTCCGTCCATGGGCGTTTTCCAGACAAGACTACAGGAGTGGGTTGTCATTCCCTTCTCCAGGGAATCATTCTGACCCAGGGATCGAAGCTGCATGTCTCTGCATTGGAGGCGGGTTCTTCACCTCTAGCACCACCTGGGAAGCACACATACGCGTTATTAATATCCACATTACCATTTATCAAGAAGATGATCAAAAGGGATTTATTGAAGAGCACAGGGAATACACACTGTTATCACCTATATAGAACAAGAACCCTGGAGAAGGCAATGGCACCCCACTCCAGTACTCTTGCCTGGAAAATCCCATGAACAGAGAAGCCTGGTAGGCTGCAGTCCATGGGCTCACTACTAGTCGGACACGACTGAGCAACTTCACTTTCAGTTTTTACTTTCATGCATTGAAGAAGGAAATGGCAACCCACTCCAGTGTTCTTGCCTGGAGAATCCCAGGGATGGGGGAGCCTGGTGGGCCACCATCTCTATGGGGTCGCACAGAGTCAGACACGACTGAAGTGACTTAGCAGCAGCAGAACAAGAACCCAAAGAAAGAAGAAATAAACGTCTGAGTATCACTGAATCAAGTTCCTGTACATCTGAAACAAACACAGTTTCAGAAATCAACTCTACCCCAATAGAAAATAACAATGAATTCACAGAAAAAAAAAAAAAAAAACTTGGGCCCTGAAGAAATGCTGCTACCTTGTGGCTGCTTTCTCTAACAGCAACTCCAAAAGCTCCATTGCCTGCGTACACACCAAGACTGACTGCATGGACTGTAGCCTGCCAAGCTCCTCTGTCCATGGGATTCTCCAGGCAAGAATACTGGAGTGGGTCGCCATTTCCTTCTCCAGGGGTTCTTCATGACCCAGGAATTGAACCAGGATCTCTTGCATTGCAGGCAGATTCTTTACTGACTAAGCTACAAGGGAAGCTGCTATTACCCTTAGAAGGAGCATTATCCTTTTTATGGCAACTCTGATAATCCTGAACACACATTTCACCTTAGCTAGCCCAATACCCATTGTGTTGGTAGTGTTTAAGGGCTACAGTGTCACTTGGGGAAAATGAAAAGATTCTGGAGATGAATGGTGAGAACATTTTTACTACAATGTGAATGCAGTTAATGCTATAGATGTGCATAAAATGACTCAAATGATAAATGTCTTATGTAGTTAATCACAATGAAAAAAAAATACATGTTACAACATGGTAAAGCACAGAAAATATCCTCAGTGAAAGAGACCATACAAAAAAAGCCACCCAGATCATACTCATCTTGTACACTTTAAATCCGTGAAGGTTTTTATCATGAGGGAAAGCCTCAGTGGTGGTCCCAGAAAAAGAAACCTAGATTAGATGAAAAAATATATTTGCACAAAGCTCAGGCAGCTGGTGAAAGTTAAAGTGGTCCCGTGGATAGGATTACAATGTGGAAACTACAATTATCCTTCATTTTGGAGTCAAAAAGTGACAGTTTTGGATAAAACACATGGCAATATTTGGTGTGAATGTAGAAAACTTGGTACTGCTATTTAAAGTTGAAACAATTGAAACTTACTAGACAGTAAATTACCTTTCAATATAACCATGTAAGTCACATGCCAGACAATCAGAGATGACATCAAATATTGCTATAGAGGCCAAGACTTAACCAGACCAAATGCAAGTAAAATGGTGATGCCTTGAAGAAGTCCACATGGTATTAAAAGACACCATAGGAAGAGTGTATTAGTAGCCACCATTCTGGTGGCTCAGACCGTAAAGCATCTGCCTGCAATGCGGCAGACATGGGTTTGATCCCTGGGTAGGGATGATCCCCTGGAGAAGGAAATGGCAACCCAGTCCAGTACTCTTGCCTAGAAAATTCCATGGATGGAGGAGCCTGGTGGGCTACAGTCCATGGAGTCACAAAGAGTTGGACACGACTGA
>NW_024071619.1:0-6993 GCF_014754425.2 Oryx dammah
GTCGCGTGGTCAGGAAGGGGCCCCGCGTACTGAGAGGAGGGATGGTCTGCTCGGGCAATCAAATTTCCTGAGGGTGCTGGCCCCCCGCGCGCAGGAACCCAGGTGCTCGAGCTGCGCCAGGCGAGCAGGAATGGGGTTGCGGGGTGCTCCCGCCGAGTGTTCAAGGGGATAGGCTGGCCCTGCACGTGTGCAGGAAGGCGTGGAGGCTCCTGCTCCGCCACCCGCGCAGCTCCTGGGGTTTTCACCGCCAGGCCAGGAGGCCTGGCGCACTGAAGTAGTGGAGCCTCGCGTCGCGCCACACGTACACAGAAGAGGGCTGATCCCGTGTTCCCAGGAAGAGAGGCCTGTGTCGCCTGCGGCGTTGGGCCCCGCGCGCACAAGAAGAGAGAGCTGGCGCCCTGCAGCCTGGGTAGAAAAGGGGGTGGGGAGCTCTCGTCCCACGTTCCGGGGTAGGGCTGGCCGGCATGCGCTTGCACGAGGTTCTGGGGCGGCGCTAGCACAAGGTTCTGGGGCCCCGCCGTGTGCACAGGAATGGGAGGGCTTGCGCCGCCTGTGCAGGAAGGGGAGTTTCGTGCCCCGCAAGCCGGGGTGCGGGGAAGGCAACCGTTCCCCGGCGCGCAGGAAGCTGGGTCTCCTGCAGGCCGCAAGCACAGGATGTGGGGGCATGCGCCGCGGGGGGCGGGGTCCACCCCGTGCACAAGAAGGCAGGGCTCGTGCCCTGCAGCCTTCGCAGGAAGGCGTCTGCAGCCGCGCGTGCCGGTGGACCCTGTGCCAACATGAAAGTGGGGCTCCCTCAGTGCGCAGAGGAAAGGGGGCACGCGCCGCTCTCGCCAGGAGAAGCGTGGGTACCGCGCGCGCATGCGCCCGCACCATGGGGTCGCTTGCACCTCCTGGTCAGGGAGTGGGACTCGCTAGGGCTGCAGTGAGCTGTCCTGAGGTTGGCAGGGGCGGGGAGAGGCTTGCTTGGGATCTCCCGCCGCTTTGGGGAGTAGGGAGCTGCGGCCTAAGGCTGCGCAACCGGCTAGCGGTGACCTGGAGGGGCGCAGGGCCAAGTGGCTCATCTTTTCAAGCCACACAAGTTGCACATTCTATACATGATTCACTACCTAGACTACATCTAGGGAATACTTAAAAGGACAATGATTGTCACACAAAGCAAGCACCTGAAACAGTAGGTTGTTGGGGACCGCAATAGGCATTACTCACAAAAGGGAGGCAAGGCCCCTAACCCCCTCCCTTTGTTCTGAAGGCATGGTCGCCAGGAAGGACTTAGGCTTTGTGATTCTGACCTGTTTTTTCCTTTCCTGGGCTGAGCTGACTCAAGAGAATGTTAAGGTGCTTCTTGTTTCCCAGAGGAGCATGAGAAGGCATAAAGCCTTCTGCAGCTGTGCTCCAAGAATAATTCATAAGGTTAATCACTGACACTTGTTCAAGGACTTTTCCAAAAGAGTGTTCCAGGGTGAGCACATAGGCCGCAGCTTGAGCCCATGGGAGGGATTCCTATCTGAAGGCCATTTATGAAGCAAGTGTTTATGGCAAAGGAGTTTGCTGAACTTAGGGTTTGCTGCTGCTGCTGCAGCTAAGTCACATGAGTCGTGTTGGACTCTGGTCGACCCCATAGACCGGCAACCCAGCAGGCGGGATTCTCCCAGGAATTAAGGTTTAGGAATAATTAAAATAGGTTGAAGCTAAAGATTTAAGGCATGCGGCAATGTGAGCGTATTCTACTGTCTTCTAGAGATTAGGGACTTTAGAGATGTTTGCAGCAAGAAGCCCTTTCTCAGAAAGAGTGAGCTTAAGATCCTAGGGGCAAACAGAAGATAGAAAGGTCAGAATTAAACTGAGGCATGTGGTACGCCGCCCAGACATGACCATGAGTGTCGTCAATAAAGCAGAAATAGATGTTTTTTCTGGAACTCTCTTGCTTTTTCCCATGATCCAGCGGATGTTGGCCCATTGATCTCTGGTTCCTCTGCCTTTTCTAAAACCAGCTTGAACATCCACAAGTTCACGGTTCACGTATTGCTGAAGCCTGGCTTGGAGAATTTTGAGCATGACTTTCCTAGCATGGGAGATGAGTGCCATTTTACAGTAGGATGAGCATTCTTTGGCATTGCCTTTCTTTGGAATAGGAATGAAAACCGAATTTTTCCGGTCCTGTGGCCATGGCTGAGTTTTCCCAAGATGCTGGCGTATTGACTGCAGCATCGTCTTTCAGGATTTTAAACAGCCCAACTGGAATTCCGTTACCTCCACTAGCTTTGTTCGTAGTGATGCTTTCTATGGCCCACTTGACTTCACTGTCCAAGATGTCTGGCTCTCGAGTAGTGATCTTTGTACAGTTCTTGGGTGTGACGACGACAATGAACTGTGGAAAATTCTTCAAGAGATGGGAATAGCAGACCACCTGACCTGCCTCTTGAGAAATCTGTATGCAGGTCAGGAAGCCACAGTTAGAACTGGACATGGAACAACAGACTGGTTCCAAATAGGAAAAGGAGTACATCCAGGCTGTCTACTGTCACCCTGCTTATTTAACTTCTATGCCGAGTGCCTCTTGAGAAAGGCTGGGCTGGAAGAAACACAAGGTGGCATCCAGATTGCCGGGAGAAATCTTAATAACCTCAGATAGGCAGAGGACACCACCCTGATGGCAGAGAGTGAAGAGGATCTACAGGGCCTCTTTGATGAAAGTGAAAGAGGAGAGCGAACAAGTTGGCTTACAGCTCAACATTCAGAAAAGAAAGATCGTGGCATCTGGTCTCATCTCTTCATGGGAAATAGATGGGGAAACAGTGGAAACAGTGTTAGGCTTTATTTTGAGGGGCTGCAAAATCACAGCAGATGGTGACTGCAGCCATGCAATTAAAAGACGCTTACTCCTGGGAAGAAAAGTTCTGCCCAAGCGAGACAGTATATTCAACAGCAGAGACATTACTGTGCCGACTAAGGTCCGTCTAGCCAAGGCTCTGGGTTTTCCTGTGGTCATGTGTGGGTGTGAGAGTTGGACTGTGAAGAAGGCTGAGCACCGAAGAATTGATGCTTTGGAACTGTGGTGTTGGAGAAGACTCTTGAGAGTCCCTTGGACTGCAAGGAGATCCAACCAGTCCATTCTGAAGGAGATCAACCCAAGGATTTCGCTGGAGGAAATGATGCTAAAGTGGAAGCTCCAGGACGTTGGCCACCTCCTGCGAAGAGTTGACTCATTGGAAAAGACTCTGATGCCGGGAGGGATTGGGGGCAGGAGGAGAAGAGGACGACCGAGGATGAGATGGCTGGGTGGCATCACGGACTCGATGGACATCAGTCTGAGTGAGCTCCGGGAGACGGTGAGGAAAAGGGAGGCCAGGCGTGCTGCCATTCACGGGTGGGCAAAGTATCGGACGCCACTGAGCGACTGAACTGAACTGAACCGATGGCAACTGTTCTGTTTGGTTTTGAAAGTCATAGCGGGGAGGGAGATGGGAGGGAGGTTCCAAGGGAGGGGATATCTGTATACCTATGGCTGATTTTGGCTCATGTGTGCAGAAAACAACACAATTCTCTAAAGCAATTCTCCTTCGAGAAGAAATTAATGAATTGAGAAAGAGCTGCATTTTGTTTTCCAATGGGACTGCTTCAGTTACTTGACTTTCATGTCTAGGATGTTGTTCATTCCTCCAGTGGGTGGTTGCCGTACTTGTGTGTTTCACAATCTTGGGGTTTTTTGTTGTTGTTTTTGTTTTTCTCTGAAATGCCCTTAGCAGTGGAACTGCCAGATCATATGGTCGGTTTCTCGTTATCCTCAGAAGGCACTTCTGTAGTGAGGTTGATAACTTCTCCTACCAAATCTATGCCAGTAGTACCGTTAAGTGTCCCTTTCCATAATGTTATTCTACCGTGTCTTCTCTGTACAACACTGGATGCTTTTTCCCTACTCATCAGTGATACCACACTGGGACAGTTTTTGCATCTCTAACAATACACTGGGCTTCCCACGCAGCACAGTGTTAAAGAATCGGCCTTCAAAGGCGGGACTCAAAGGAGATGCGAGCTGAGAAGATCACCTGGAGGAGGAAATGGGAACTCACTCCAGAGTACTTGCCTGGAAAATTCCATGGACAGAGGAACCTCGTGGGATCCCATTGCTGGGATCACAGAGAGTTGACCACAAAAGAGTTCACAGTAACTCACGATAATGTGTGAACTTCATGTGCTTTGTGCGGATTCCTGTTGAGGTATGGCAAAACTGATACAATATTGTAGAGTCATTAATTTCCAGGTACAAAAAAAAATTATATCAAAAATAAAAGAAATCCTAAATATATTTTTAAAGAAATAATTCTTCTGTTAACTTATTCCAGATACAGTGCGCTATTTGACATTTTCAATTCACAGGAGACTGCTAGCAAGTTTTGAAGGTTAAGTCTCTTTGAAATATCCCCACCAGCCTTGGGGATATTCATTGCTTTTGGCTTTTTTTGGAAAGCACTTTGAACTGTATTTAACTGTTGATGTTTTCTTCCTGAGTGTGTCCTGGTTTTTCTTTTGCACTTTCTTTCTGTTGATGAGTGACCCCTCACATGTACAAGGATAGGTGTCATGTCGAGGCCAGCGGCCTTGTGAATGTCAGATGTCTATCAGCAATAGTTTGAAGGCTGCGGTTACAGAGAAAAGCCTTCATGCATCAAGGATTCTTTATTCCCTCCTCTTGTACGGTGGCCTCTGATGTCTGAAAGGTTTTGTCAGGCATAGTTTTACATGAGAGTAAGACGAGCCAGAGGATACCACCAAACCTGGTGTCTCCTCACTCTTAGATTTTATCTCAGGTAAAAGTTCCTGTTCTATTTAAGTTGATTGACAAGGATGCATTGGTTTTACAGGTACAGATTCTGGGTCTGTGGCCCTGAGAATACTAGATGGATTCAGCTGTGCCTGAACATGTTTTGGAACGTATTTCGTCTCCCATATTTTCGAAGTAGGTTTACGTGGATTCTGTATTTTTGTACGTGATGTTTTTGAACGGTGGTTCACATCCTAGTTGTGATAGTGTGCTCTATCATTCTGCTCAAGGTTCCCATTAGGAGAGGGGAAGCAAGGGACAGGGCAGCGTTTGTTGTTTTTCATTTCTTATGTTAGAGTGCCATCATGTGGAATGTTTGTGCAATCGCAGTTCGGTTGGGTACAGTGGCTCAGTCTGGTCGGACTCGGCTACCTCATGAATCGCAGCACTTGCGAGGCACCACCCCCTCCCCCGTCCATCACTAACTCCTGGAGCTTGCTCAAATTCAGGTCCATCGAGTGGATGAAGCCAACCAAAGATCTCATCGTCAGTCGTCCCCTACTCTTTCTGCCCTCAATCTTTCCCAGCAACTAGTATCGCAGGCTCGAGTCCCCTCCATGCCCAGTTGAGGGCGTGCTGCCTGCGAGTGGGGACCGCTCGGTGCGCGGTTGAGAACACACGGCCCGCGGTGGGGAACCGATCCATGACCAGTGGAGGACGCGGAGCCCACGAGTGCGGACCCCCTTCTTGGCAGTTGAGGGAACAGGGCTTTCGACTGGGGAGCTCTTCGTGTCAGAGGAAGGACACCCGACGCCTGGGGCTCCGGGAGTGCACAAAAGCAGGGCTTGCGCCACGCGCTCAGGAGGCAGGGGTCAGTTAGCGTCGCGTGGTCAGGAAGGGGCCCCGCGTACTGAGAGGAGGGATGGTCTGCTCGGGCAATCAAATTTCCTGAGGGTGCTGGCCCCCCGCGCGCAGGAACCCAGGTGCTCGAGCTGCGCCAGGCGAGCAGGAATGGGGTTGCGGGGTGCTCCCGCCGAGTGTTCAAGGGGATAGGCTGGCCCTGCACGTGTGCAGGAAGGCGTGGAGGCTCCTGCTCCGCCACCCGCGCAGCTCCTGGGGTTTTCACCGCCAGGCCAGGAGGCCTGGCGCACTGAAGTAGTGGAGCCTCGCGTCGCGCCACACGTACACAGAAGAGGGCTGATCCCGTGTTCCCAGGAAGAGAGGCCTGTGTCGCCTGCGGCGTTGGGCCCCGCGCGCACAAGAAGAGAGAGCTGGCGCCCTGCAGCCTGGGTAGAAAAGGGGGTGGGGAGCTCTCGTCCCACGTTCCGGGGTAGGGCTGGCCGGCATGCGCTTGCACGAGGTTCTGGGGCGGCGCTAGCACAAGGTTCTGGGGCCCCGCCGTGTGCACAGGAATGGGAGGGCTTGCGCCGCCTGTGCAGGAAGGGGAGTTTCGTGCCCCGCAAGCCGGGGTGCGGGGAAGGCAACCGTTCCCCGGCGCGCAGGAAGCTGGGTCTCCTGCAGGCCGCAAGCACAGGATGTGGGGGCATGCGCCGCGGGGGGCGGGGTCCACCCCGTGCACAAGAAGGCAGGGCTCGTGCCCTGCAGCCTTCGCAGGAAGGCGTCTGCAGCCGCGCGTGCCGGTGGACCCTGTGCCAACATGAAAGTGGGGCTCCCTCAGTGCGCAGAGGAAAGGGGGCACGCGCCGCTCTCGCCAGGAGAAGCGTGGGTACCGCGCGCGCATGCGCCCGCACCATGGGGTCGCTTGCACCTCCTGGTCAGGGAGTGGGACTCGCTAGGGCTGCAGTGAGCTGTCCTGAGGTTGGCAGGGGCGGGGAGAGGCTTGCTTGGGATCTCCCGCCGCTTTGGGGAGTAGGGAGCTGCGGCCTAAGGCTGCGCAACCGGCTAGCGGTGACCTGGAGGGGCGCAGGGCCAAGTGGCTCATCTTTTCAAGCCACACAAGTTGCACATTCTATACATGATTCACTACCTAGACTACATCTAGGGAATACTTAAAAGGACAATGATTGTCACACAAAGCAAGCACCTGAAACAGTAGGTTGTTGGGGACCGCAATAGGCATTACTCACAAAAGGGAGGCAAGGCCCCTAACCCCCTCCCTTTGTTCTGAAGGCATGGTCGCCAGGAAGGACTTAGGCTTTGTGATTCTGACCTGTTTTTTCCTTTCCTGGGCTGAGCTGACTCAAGAGAATGTTAAGGTGCTTCTTGTTTCC
>NW_024071620.1:0-6993 GCF_014754425.2 Oryx dammah
TGCCACAGCTGCACCCAGCAAATGCTCTTGACCTCACATCATGGGCCCAAACTGAACCCGGCGGGGCCCTGCCTTTGTTTAAGCCTCTGACAAACCCTCGTGAGCTCACATCTCGGTTCCGGCACTGAACCGTGCTGGGTCCTGCCTTTGTTTAAGCCCCCAAGAAAAACTCCTGCACCCACATTTCCATCCCTGCCATGAACCAGGGTGGGTACTGCATGTATTGAAGGCCCCGACCAACATAGTTGAGCCTGTATCTGTCTCTCATGCTAGTTCCGGCCTTATTCGAGCCAATGGCAAGCAATCCTGAGCCGACAAGTAGCTCAATGCCTCGGAACTACGGTGTGTACCGCCATTGTTCAGTCCATCAGGAAACACAGGCAGTCTCACATCCCACTCGCTACACTCAAGAAGGCTGGGTCATGCCTTTGAGCCAGACCCTGACGAACTCTCCTGAGCCCTAGGACACTAGGTCCCTGCAGTGAACCAGGCCAAATCTTGCACTCGTTCAAGCATCTGGAAAACACTCCTCGGCAAACATCTGTTGTTGAAATTTCCGAAAAATACTCCTGGGCCCACCTCTAGGTCCGTGTACTGAATCAGGCTGAGTCCTGCCCTTGTGCAAGACACCTACAACACTCCTTAGAGCACATCTGGGTCCCCGAACGGAACCAGGCTGGATCCTGCACTTGTTCAAGACCATGAAAACGACTCCTGAGCCCACATCTAGCTCACTTCGCTGACCCAGGCTGGTCCTGCTCTTGTTCAGCTCTGGAGAAACACACGTGAGCCCACATACGGATCCTGCACTGAACCAGGTTGGGCCCTGTACTTGCACAACTGTCAACAAATATTCTGGAGCCCACATTTCGGTCCCTCTACTGATCCAGACTGGGTCCTGGCATTCTTCAAGCTCCAGACAATTGCCTGTTGGCTCACATCGCATTCCATGAACTTAAACCTCCTGCGTCCGTTGTCTCTGCACTGACCTAGGATGGGTCCTGCACTTGTTCAAGGTGCCGGCCAACACTGCTGAGCACCTCTCTGACTCTCAGGGTAGTCCTGGCCATATGCAAGCAACCGATCTACAATCCTGAGCCCACAACTCTCTCCCTGATCTTAACTAGGGTGTGTCCTTGTGTTTGCCCTTGATCAGTCCCCTCAGAAAACACTCCTGATCTGGCATCACACTCACTGCACTGAACTAGGATTGATGTGCCTTTGTGCGAGACCCCAGCAAACACTCCCGAGCCCTCACTTCGATCCCTATGTGGACAATGCTCGTTCCTGCCCTTGTTCAAGACCACAAGAAATACCTCTGAGCCTGCATCTTGGTCTCTGTACTGAATGGGTCTAAGGTCTGCCCATCTTGAAGCCTCAACGGATACTCCCGAGTCGACATCGAAGGACCTGCACTGAACCAGGATGAGTCCATGCCTTGTGCAAGACCTTTGCAAATACTCCTGAGCTTCCTTCCCTGTCTCCACACCGAATCATGCTAGGTCCTGCCCTTTTCAAGGCCATGACAAATACTCCTCCACACACTTCTTGGTCACAGCACTGAACCAGTCTAGCTTATTCCGATGTGCAAGCAATGACAGACAACCCTGAGCTCCAATTTCGAGTCCTGCACGGAACGAGGCAATGTGCTGCCCATGTTCATGACTCCTAATAACAGGCCTGAGCCAACATCCTGAGCCAGGCATGAAGCATTCTGGGAGCTGCCCCTGTTGCACCACAGCAAATGCTCCTGAGCCTACATCCTGGGCCCTGCACTGATCTCGGCGGGGCTCAGCCTCTTTTCAAGCCCCCAAGAAACACTCCTGAGCTGAAAACTTGATTCCAGCACTGAACCATGCTGGGTTCTGCCTTTGTTTATGACCCCGAGAAAATATCCTGTGCCCTCATCTAACCCACTGCCATGTACCAGGCTGAATCCTGTACGTATACAAGGCCGCGAACAACATACCTGGGCCTATATCTGACTCTAATGCTAGTTCCCGGTCATATCGAGACACTGGCAAGCAATTCTGAGCCAACAAGTAGCTCTATGCCATGGAACTATGGTGTTTACTACCACTGTACAGTCCCTCAGGACACACTGCCAATCCGACATCCCACTCGGTGCTCTCAACATGGCTGGGTCATGCCTTTGAGCAAGACCCCGACAAACACTCCTGAGCCCGAGGAGACTAGGTCCCTTCAGGGAACGAGGCTGAATCTTGCACTGCTAAAGCCTTGGGCAAACACTCCCCACACACAGCTCTTGTCCAAGCTTCAGAAAAATACTTCTGGGCCCACTGCTAGGTCCGTGAACTGAAACAGGCTGGGTCCTGCCCTTGTGCAAGACACCTACAACACTCCTTAGCACACATGTGTCCCTGAACGGAACCCAGCTGGACCCTACGCTTGTTCAAGCCCCTGAAAACGACTCCTGAGCCCACATCCAGATCCCTTCGCTGACCCAGGTTGGTCCTGCGCTTGTTCAGACCCGACAGACAAGGGTGAGGCCACATATCATCCCTGCACTGAACCAGCTGGGCCCTGTACTTGCACAAGCCCTCGACAAATATTTCAGACCCACATATCAGTCCCTCTACTGATCCAGATTGGGTTCTGGCTTTCTTAAAGCCCCAGACAATCGCTCCTGGGCCCACATCGCAGTCCCTGAACTGAATTCTGCTGGGTCCTGAACTGGATTCAAGCCCTGACCGACATTCTTGAGCCCATATCTCACTCCCAGTACTCACGCAGGTTGGACCCTGCCTTTAGTCAAGCCCTGACAAACACTTCTGAGTTTACAGCGTCGTCTCTGCACTGACCTAAGATGGGTCCTGCACTTGTTCAGGTGCCTGCCAACACTGCTAAGCCTCTCTCTGACTCTCAGTCTAGTCCTGGCCATATTCAAGCCACCGACATACAATCCTGAGCCCACAACTCACTCCCTGACTCTGAACTAGGATGTCTCCTGCCCTTGGTCAGTCCATCCAGGAAACACTCCCAATCCAGCATCGCACTCACTGCACTGAACAAAGCTCGATGTGCCTTTGTGCATGCAAGACCCCTACAAATGCTCCTGAGTGGGCTTGAAGAATGCCAGGACCCAGTCTGGATCAGTAGAGGGACCGAAATGTGGGCTCCGGAATATTTATCGAGTGCTTGTGCAAGTTTAGGGCCCACCCTGGTTTGGTGCAGGGACCGTATGAGGGCTCACGAGTGTCTCTCCGGATCTGAACAAGCGCAAGACCACCCTGGGTCAGTGAAGGGAGCTAGATGTGGGATTTCGATACCTACATCAACCATGCTCGGTCCTGCCCTTGTTCAAGAGCATAAAATACCCCTGAGCCCGCATCTCAGTCCCTGTATTGAACCAGGGTAAGGTCTGCCCATCTTGAAGCCTCAAAGATACTCCTGAATTGACATCTAAGGACCTGCGGTGACCCAGCCTGGGTCCAGCCCTTTGGCAAGACCCTTGTAAACACTCCCGAACCTCTCTTCCTGTCGCTGCACCGAACCAGGCTAGGTTCTGCCCTATTCCACCCTGACAAATACTCCTGAGGCTCTTTTCAGTGCTTACCCAGACAAGGCTGGGTCCTGCCCTTCTTCAGGCAACGACAAATAGTTCTTAACACACGTCTCAGTCTCTGCACTGATTCAGGCTAGCTTCTTCCCACGTGCAAGCACTGACAGACAACCCTGCACCCAAATGTCGGGTCCTGCACAGAACGAGGCTAACTGCTTCCCATATTCATGACCCCTAATATCAGGCCTGAGCTAACATCTTGAGTCTGACACTGAAGCATTTTGGGAGCTGCCCCTGTTGCATCCCTGTAAATGCTCCTAAGCCTACATCCTGGGCCCTTCACTGACCGGGCAGGGCCCTGGCTTTGTTCAAGCCCCTGACAAACACTCCTGAGCTCATATCTCGGTTCCATTTCTGAATCATGCCGTGTTCTGACTTATGCCCCTGAGAAACACCTCTGCGCCCACATCTAAGTCCCTGCCATGAACCAGACTGGGTCCTGCATTTATTCAAGGCCTCTACCAACATAGTTGAGCCTGTAGCTGACTCTCACACTATTCTGGACTTCTTTGAGCCAACAGCAAGCAATCCTGAGCTGACAAGTAGCTCAATGCCTCGGAACTACGGTGTGTACTGCCATTGTTCAGTCCATCAGGAAACACAGGTGATCCCACATCCCACTCTCTACACTCAAGAAGGCTCGATCATGCCTTTGAGCCAGACCCTGACAAACACTCCTGAGCATTAGGACACTAGGTCCCTGCAGTGAACCAGGCTGAATCTTGCACTCATTCAAGCCCCCGGCAAACACTCCTCAGCACACATCTGTTGTTGAAGCTCCGAAAAATACTCCTGGGTCCATCTCTAGGTCCGTGCACTGAATCAGGCTGAGTCCTGCTCTTGTGCAAGACACCTACAACACTCCTGACCGTACATCTGTGGCCCTGAATGGAACCAAGCTGGATCATGTGCTTGTTTAAGCCACTGAAAACGACTCCTGAGCCCACATCTAGCTCCCTTCACTGACCCAGGGTGGTCTTGCGCTTGTTCAGATCCGGAGAGACACTCGTGAGCCCTCATACGGTCCCTGCACCAAACCAGGGTGGGCCCTAAACTTGCACAAGCACTCGATAAATATTCCGGAGCCCACATTTCGGTCCCTCTACTGATCCAGACTGGGTCCTGGCCTTCTTCAAGCCCCATACAGTCTCTCCTGGGCCCACATCGCCTTCCCTGAACTGGATTCTGCTGGGTGGGTCCTGAACTGGTTCCATGCCCCGATGAACGCTCTTGAGCCCATATCTCACTCCCAGAACTCACGCAGGCTGGACCCTGCCTTTAGTCAAGCCCCGACAAACACTCCTGAGCACACAACGTCGTCTCTGCACTGGCCTAGGATGAGTCCTGCAATTGTTCAACGTGCCGGCCAACATTGCTGAGCCTCTCTTGAGTCTCAGCCTAGTCCTGGCCATATTCCAGCCACCGACCTACAATCCTTATCCCACAACTCGCTCCCTGCCTTTGAACTAGGGTGTGTCCTGCCCTTGGTCAGTAACCTCAGGAAACACTTCCGATCCTGTAACACTCCCCCTCCCTCATCCTACTAGCTGCACTCAAGCAGGCTGAGTCAAGCCTTTGAGCAACACCCTGACAAACACTCCGGAGTGCACATTTCGGTGCCTATGCCCACCATGCTCGGTCCTGTCCTTTTTCAAGACCACGACAAATAGCCCTGAGCCCGCATCTCGGTCCCTGTAGTGAATCAGGCTAAGATCTGCCCATCTTGAGGCCTCAACGGATAGCTCTGAATCAACATCTAAGGACATGCACTGAACCAGGCTGGGTCCATTCCTTGTGCAAGACCCTTATGAACACTCCCGAGCCTCCCTCCCAGTCCCTGCACCAAACCAGGCTGTGTCCTGCCCAATTTCCACCCTAACAAAAACTCCTGAGCCTCATTTTGATTCTTACACTGACAAGGCTGGGTCCTGCCCTTCTTCACGGCCATGATAAACACTTCTGAACCCGCGTTCGGCTCCTGCACTGATCCAGCCTAGCTTCTTCTCACGTGCAAGCACCAAAAGACAACCCTGAACCCAAATGCTAGGTCCTGCACAGGCCTGACCCAACATCTTGAGCCTGGCACTGTAGTCTTTTGGAGCTGCCCCTGGTGATCCCCAGCCAATGCTCCTGAGTCCATATCATGGACCATGAACTGAACCGGGCTGGGCTGTGCCTTTGTTCAAGACCCCTGAGATCAATCTCAGTTCTGGCTCTGAACCATGCTGGGTCCTGCATTTGCTTATGCCCCCAAGAAACAATCCTGCACCCATATCTCCATCCCTGCCATGAACCAGGCTGTGTCCTGCACGTATTTAAGGCCCCGGCCAACATAGTTGAGCCTGTATCTGACTCTCAGGCTAGTTCCCAATCTTATTCGAGCCACTGGAAAGCATTCCTGAGCCGAAAAGTAGCTCCATGCCTCGGAACTATGGTGTGTACCGCCATTGTACAGTCCCCCCAGGAAACACTGGTGAACTCACATCCCACTCACTGCACTCAAGGAGGCTGAGCCATGCCTTTGAGCAACAGCACGACAAACACTCCTGAGCCCACATTTTGATCCCTATGTGGACCATGCTCGGCCCTGCCCTTGTTCAAGACCTCGACAAATACCCCTGAGCCTGCATCTCAGTCCCTGTACTGAACCAGGCTAAGGTCTGCCTATATTGAAGCCTCAACGGATACTCCTGCATTGACATCTAAGGAACTGCACTGAACCAGGCTGGGTCCAAGCCATTTGCAAGAAGCTTGTAAACACTCACGATCCTCCCTCATGGTCCCTGCACCGAACCAGGCTGTGTCCTGCCCGTCTTCCACCCCGACAAATACTCCTGAGCCTCATTTCGGTTCTTACTCTGACCAGGCTGGGTCCGGCCCTTCTTCAAGTCCATGACAAACACTTCTACATCCGAGCTCTTGAGCCTTTCACTGAACCAGCCTAGGTTCTTCCTACATGCAACCACTGACAGACAATCCTGAGCCCATATCTCGGGTTCTGTACAGGCCTGAGCCAGCATCTTGAGCCTGGTACTAAAGCAGTTTGGCAGCTGCCCCCGCTGCACCCAAGCAAATGCTCCTGAGCCCATATTATGGGCCCTACACTAAAGCCGGCAGGGCTCTGCCTTTGTTCAAACCCCAAAAAACCCTCCTGAGATCACATCTCGGTTCTGGCACTGAACCATGCTGGGTCCTGCCTTTGTTTAAGTCCCCGAGAAACACTCCTGCACCCACATCTCCATCCCTGCCACGAACCAGGCTGGGTCCTGCACGTATTCAAGGCCGCGAACAACATAGTTGAGCCTGTAGCTGACTCTCACACTATTCTGGACTTATTTGAGCCAACAGCAAGCAATCCTGAGCCGACAAGTAGCTCAATGCCTCAGAACTACGGTGGGTACTGCCATTGT
>NW_024071621.1:0-6992 GCF_014754425.2 Oryx dammah
TCACCATCTGCAGTGATTTTGGAGCCCCCCAAAATAAAGTCTGACTGTTTCCACTGTTTCCCCATCTATTTCCCATGAAGTGATGGGACTAGATGCCATGATCTTCGTTTTCTGAATGTTGAGCTTTAAGCCAACTTTTTCACTCTCCTCTTTGACTTTCATCAAGAGGCTTTTGAGTTCCTCTTCACTTTCTGCCATAAGGGTGGTGTCATCTGCATATCTGAGGTTATTGATATTTCTCCCAGCAATCAGTGTAGAGATAGATAAATGGACCACTGAGACAGGAGGTGTCCAGAAACATAACTCTGATTGTATGGAAAACAGATTTGTAACAAAGATAAGATTATTAAGTAGAGCTGGGGACTTAAGTAGAGCTGGACAATTGTTTTTTCATGTAGAAAGAAGAGATTGAGTTCCTTATCCCACAGCTTGCAAATTGGGGAATTAAGTAGAGCTGGAGAGTTGTTTTTTCATGCAGAGAAAAGAAATTGGTTCCTTATCCCACAGCTTGCAAAACATATTTTCCCCCAAATAGGTATTAAGTGAATTAGGTGAATTCACTTAATTCTAGGTGAATTAAAACTTAAATGTAAAAGTTAAAATAATAAAACACTGAGAAAATCATATAATATACTCTGTTTAAAAATATATATTAAAGGGCATTAAAATTATCACTACTAGTCTGCCAAGTTGAATACACTATAACTAGAAGTAATATTCATTAAAACATACCATAAGGGAAATGAAAAACTACAGACTTGAAAATGTAGTTACAAAACATAAGATGCAAACTAAATGTACACAAAAAACAGAAAGAGCTCTTACTCACCCCTATTCCCCAAAACAATCCAAAAGAAAAGACTTTGTCAAAGAGAAATCATGGATGATCATTAGCTTAATATTATTAATTCCCATTAGCAATTAGGGAAATGCAAATTAAATCTATATTGAGATATCATTTCATGTCTACTGACTAGTTTAATTTCAAATATTGGTGAAGCTGTGGAATAATCACAACATTTATGTACTGACAGGGGGAGTTTAAATGGGTGTAACAACTTTGCAAGAAATTGAATACTTTTATAACATATGATAAAGCAATTTCACTGCTTGTTGTATATTCTAGAAAAATTCATGCACATATTCACTAGGAGAGGAGATACTATTTATAAACACCCAAAACCAAACAACCCCCAAATTTAGAAAGCTAACTAAATGCTTATTATCAGTAATATTGATAAATCCTATTATTTTTATGTGAAAAATACCACATATTTCAGAAAAATTAGGAAAAGATTATACCCAGAAATTTGAGTGAATTCAAGAACATTATGTTCAGTGAAAAAATAGATTAAAAAATGCCAACACAGGTGGTAAAACCATAAAGAAAAGCAAGGGAGTGATAAAAACAAAATGTAACATCATGCTCCCCGCAAACAATGAGAGATTTGAGTAAGATGAAAGGCCCAGGGGATAACAAATGGCAAAGCTAATTCTTTCTATTAAATTGGGCAGTCGGTAAATGGATTGTGTACTTTTTATATTTATGTATATATAAATATTGGGCTTCCCGGCTGGTGCTAGTGGTAAAGAACCCGCTGCCAATGCAGGAGACATGAGACGCAGGTTTGATCCCTGGGTCGGGAAGATCCCCTGGAGGAGGGCATGGCAACCCGCTCCAGTATTCTTGCCTGGAGAATTCCCATGGACAGAGGAGCCTGGTGGGCTATAGTCCATGGAGTCTCAAAGAGTCTGACCCAACTAAAGTAAGTTAGTGCTTTTATAAATATTTTATATCTATATTCATTTCATGTTCCTTTATAAAACAATAACAAAAAAATGCAAGATATAGAAAGAATAGTCACACCTCTGGGATCACACACTGCTCTGACACTATGAACGTAATAAATAGGCTTTCCTTTCCTTTAGATGCCATGTAGGAGAAGAAGGCATCAGGAAAGGCTGTTCCTTTAAAAAAGGCAGCTGCTAAGCTAAGTCACTTCAGTCGTGTCCAACTCTGTGCGACCCCAACGACGGCAGCCCACCAGGCTCCCCCATCCCTGGGATTTTCCAGGCAAGAACGCTGGAGTGGGTTGCCATTTCCTTCTCCAATGCACGAAAGTGAAAAGTAAAAGTGAAGTCGCTCAGTCATGTCTGACTCAAAAAAGGCAGAGAAAACTCTAATAAAGACTTTAAACTTTGAATTGACAAACCAGTTTTCACAAAGAAAATTTTTTTAATCTGAAAGAGGTTGATCATTCAGTTGATGAATTTTCTCCCCTCCAACCATTATCAATGAGAACAGGGACTCCAAATATAGCATAAAACTATACTTTGGGGACATCTAAGCCATCGACTTGGAGAAGGTAATGGCACCCCACTCCAGTACTCTTGCCTGGAGAATCCCATGGACGGAGGAGCCTGGAAGGCTGCAGTCCATGGGGTCGCTGAGGGTCAGACACGACTGAGCGGCTTCACTTTCACTTTTCACTTTCATGCATTGGAGAAGGAAATGGCAACCCACTCCAGTGTTCTTGCCTGGAGAATCCCAGGGATGGCGGAGCCTGCTGGGCTGCCATCTATGGGGTCGCACAGAGTCGGACACGACTGAAGTGACTTAGTAGTAGTAGTAAGCCATTGACTGAGCAACTGAACTGAACTGAACTGAAGCCATGGGTACACTCAGTTTCAGTTCCATGAGAATTTACAGGGGTAAATTCAAGGTGACATTGTGGCACAAAAGGAAACTGTCCCCAGACCAGATTTGGGAAAGAAGCAGTCAGAGAAGGCTTCCTGAGAAAGTTGACAAAGTGAGACTTAAGAGATGAGGAGGATCTAATCAGGGAAGTTTTTCCATCAGAAGAAGAAGCGCATATAAGGACCACTCTCTTTTCATCTTCCACTGACCCTGGGAATAACTGATAGACTTCAAAGGTATCCTACTTTTGTATGAACCGAAATGAAGTGAAAGTGAAAGTTGCTCAGTCGTGTGCACCTCTTTGTGACCTCATGGACTATATAGTCCATGAAATTCTCCAGGCCAGAATACTGGAGTGGAAAGCCATTCCTTTCCCCAGGGGATCTCCCCAATCCAGGGATTGAACACAGGTCTCCCACATTGCAGGCAGATTTTTTACCAGCTGAGCCACCAGGGAGGCCAAACTGAAGTGCCAATCCTTTCAGTTCAGTCGCTCAGTCGTGTCCGACTCTTTGCGACCCCATGAATCACAGCACGACAGGCCTCCCTGTCCATCACCATCTCCCAGAGTTCACTCAGACTCATGTCCATCGAGTCCATGATGCCATCCAGCCATCTCATCCTCGGTCATCCCCTTCTCCTCCTGCCCCCAATCCCTCCCAGCATCAGAGTCTTTTCCAATGAGTCAACTCTTCACATGAGGTGGTCAAAGTACCAGAGTTTCAGCTTTAGCATCATTCCTTCCAAAGAAATCCCAGGGTTGATCTCCTTCAGAATGGCCTGGTTGGATCTCCTTGCAGTCCAAGGGACTCTCAAGAGTCTTCTCCAACACCACAGCTCAAAAGCATCAATTCTCCGGCGCTCAGCCTTCTTCACAGTCCAACTCTCACATCCATACATGACCACAGGAAAAACCATAGCCTTGACTAGACGGACCTTATTCGGCAAAGTAATGTCTCTGCTTTTGAATATACTATCTAGGTTGGTCATAACTTTTCTTCCAAGGAGTAAGCGTCTTTTAATTTCATGGCTGCAGTCACCATCTGCAGTGATTTTGGAGCCCCCCAAAATAAAGTCTGACTGTTTCCACTGTTTCCCCATCTATTTCCCATGAAGTGATGGGACTAGATGCCATGATCTTCGTTTTCTGAATGTTGAGCTTTAAGCCAACTTTTTCACTCTCCTCTTTGACTTTCATCAAGAGGCTTTTGAGTTCCTCTTCACTTTCTGCCATAAGGGTGGTGTCATCTGCATATCTGAGGTTATTGATATTTCTCCCAGCAATCAGTGTAGAGATAGATAAATGGACCACTGAGACAGGAGGTGTCCAGAAACATAACTCTGATTGTATGGAAAACAGATTTGTAACAAAGATAAGATTATTAAGTAGAGCTGGGGACTTAAGTAGAGCTGGACAATTGTTTTTTCATGTAGAAAGAAGAGATTGAGTTCCTTATCCCACAGCTTGCAAATTGGGGAATTAAGTAGAGCTGGAGAGTTGTTTTTTCATGCAGAGAAAAGAAATTGGTTCCTTATCCCACAGCTTGCAAAACATATTTTCCCCCAAATAGGTATTAAGTGAATTAGGTGAATTCACTTAATTCTAGGTGAATTAAAACTTAAATGTAAAAGTTAAAATAATAAAACACTGAGAAAATCATATAATATACTCTGTTTAAAAATATATATTAAAGGGCATTAAAATTATCACTACTAGTCTGCCAAGTTGAATACACTATAACTAGAAGTAATATTCATTAAAACATACCATAAGGGAAATGAAAAACTACAGACTTGAAAATGTAGTTACAAAACATAAGATGCAAACTAAATGTACACAAAAAACAGAAAGAGCTCTTACTCACCCCTATTCCCCAAAACAATCCAAAAGAAAAGACTTTGTCAAAGAGAAATCATGGATGATCATTAGCTTAATATTATTAATTCCCATTAGCAATTAGGGAAATGCAAATTAAATCTATATTGAGATATCATTTCATGTCTACTGACTAGTTTAATTTCAAATATTGGTGAAGCTGTGGAATAATCACAACATTTATGTACTGACAGGGGGAGTTTAAATGGGTGTAACAACTTTGCAAGAAATTGAATACTTTTATAACATATGATAAAGCAATTTCACTGCTTGTTGTATATTCTAGAAAAATTCATGCACATATTCACTAGGAGAGGAGATACTATTTATAAACACCCAAAACCAAACAACCCCCAAATTTAGAAAGCTAACTAAATGCTTATTATCAGTAATATTGATAAATCCTATTATTTTTATGTGAAAAATACCACATATTTCAGAAAAATTAGGAAAAGATTATACCCAGAAATTTGAGTGAATTCAAGAACATTATGTTCAGTGAAAAAATAGATTAAAAAATGCCAACACAGGTGGTAAAACCATAAAGAAAAGCAAGGGAGTGATAAAAACAAAATGTAACATCATGCTCCCCGCAAACAATGAGAGATTTGAGTAAGATGAAAGGCCCAGGGGATAACAAATGGCAAAGCTAATTCTTTCTATTAAATTGGGCAGTCGGTAAATGGATTGTGTACTTTTTATATTTATGTATATATAAATATTGGGCTTCCCGGCTGGTGCTAGTGGTAAAGAACCCGCTGCCAATGCAGGAGACATGAGACGCAGGTTTGATCCCTGGGTCGGGAAGATCCCCTGGAGGAGGGCATGGCAACCCGCTCCAGTATTCTTGCCTGGAGAATTCCCATGGACAGAGGAGCCTGGTGGGCTATAGTCCATGGAGTCTCAAAGAGTCTGACCCAACTAAAGTAAGTTAGTGCTTTTATAAATATTTTATATCTATATTCATTTCATGTTCCTTTATAAAACAATAACAAAAAAATGCAAGATATAGAAAGAATAGTCACACCTCTGGGATCACACACTGCTCTGACACTATGAACGTAATAAATAGGCTTTCCTTTCCTTTAGATGCCATGTAGGAGAAGAAGGCATCAGGAAAGGCTGTTCCTTTAAAAAAGGCAGCTGCTAAGCTAAGTCACTTCAGTCGTGTCCAACTCTGTGCGACCCCAACGACGGCAGCCCACCAGGCTCCCCCATCCCTGGGATTTTCCAGGCAAGAACGCTGGAGTGGGTTGCCATTTCCTTCTCCAATGCACGAAAGTGAAAAGTAAAAGTGAAGTCGCTCAGTCATGTCTGACTCAAAAAAGGCAGAGAAAACTCTAATAAAGACTTTAAACTTTGAATTGACAAACCAGTTTTCACAAAGAAAATTTTTTTAATCTGAAAGAGGTTGATCATTCAGTTGATGAATTTTCTCCCCTCCAACCATTATCAATGAGAACAGGGACTCCAAATATAGCATAAAACTATACTTTGGGGACATCTAAGCCATCGACTTGGAGAAGGTAATGGCACCCCACTCCAGTACTCTTGCCTGGAGAATCCCATGGACGGAGGAGCCTGGAAGGCTGCAGTCCATGGGGTCGCTGAGGGTCAGACACGACTGAGCGGCTTCACTTTCACTTTTCACTTTCATGCATTGGAGAAGGAAATGGCAACCCACTCCAGTGTTCTTGCCTGGAGAATCCCAGGGATGGCGGAGCCTGCTGGGCTGCCATCTATGGGGTCGCACAGAGTCGGACACGACTGAAGTGACTTAGTAGTAGTAGTAAGCCATTGACTGAGCAACTGAACTGAACTGAACTGAAGCCATGGGTACACTCAGTTTCAGTTCCATGAGAATTTACAGGGGTAAATTCAAGGTGACATTGTGGCACAAAAGGAAACTGTCCCCAGACCAGATTTGGGAAAGAAGCAGTCAGAGAAGGCTTCCTGAGAAAGTTGACAAAGTGAGACTTAAGAGATGAGGAGGATCTAATCAGGGAAGTTTTTCCATCAGAAGAAGAAGCGCATATAAGGACCACTCTCTTTTCATCTTCCACTGACCCTGGGAATAACTGATAGACTTCAAAGGTATCCTACTTTTGTATGAACCGAAATGAAGTGAAAGTGAAAGTTGCTCAGTCGTGTGCACCTCTTTGTGACCTCATGGACTATATAGTCCATGAAATTCTCCAGGCCAGAATACTGGAGTGGAAAGCCATTCCTTTCCCCAGGGGATCTCCCCAATCCAGGGATTGAACACAGGTCTCCCACATTGCAGGCAGATTTTTTACCAGCTGAGCCACCAGGGAGGCCAAACTGAAGTGCCAATCCTTTCAGTTCAGTCGCTCAGTCGTGTCCGACTCTTTGCGACCCCATGAATCACAGCACGACAGGCCTCCCTGTCCATCACCA
>NW_024071622.1:0-6992 GCF_014754425.2 Oryx dammah
TCACCATCTGCAGTGATTTTGGAGCCCCCCAAAATAAAGTCTGACTGTTTCCACTGTTTCCCCATCTATTTCCCATGAAGTGATGGGACTAGATGCCATGATCTTCGTTTTCTGAATGTTGAGCTTTAAGCCAACTTTTTCACTCTCCTCTTTGACTTTCATCAAGAGGCTTTTGAGTTCCTCTTCACTTTCTGCCATAAGGGTGGTGTCATCTGCATATCTGAGGTTATTGATATTTCTCCCAGCAATCAGTGTAGAGATAGATAAATGGACCACTGAGACAGGAGGTGTCCAGAAACATAACTCTGATTGTATGGAAAACAGATTTGTAACAAAGATAAGATTATTAAGTAGAGCTGGGGACTTAAGTAGAGCTGGACAATTGTTTTTTCATGTAGAAAGAAGAGATTGAGTTCCTTATCCCACAGCTTGCAAATTGGGGAATTAAGTAGAGCTGGAGAGTTGTTTTTTCATGCAGAGAAAAGAAATTGGTTCCTTATCCCACAGCTTGCAAAACATATTTTCCCCCAAATAGGTATTAAGTGAATTAGGTGAATTCACTTAATTCTAGGTGAATTAAAACTTAAATGTAAAAGTTAAAATAATAAAACACTGAGAAAATCATATAATATACTCTGTTTAAAAATATATATTAAAGGGCATTAAAATTATCACTACTAGTCTGCCAAGTTGAATACACTATAACTAGAAGTAATATTCATTAAAACATACCATAAGGGAAATGAAAAACTACAGACTTGAAAATGTAGTTACAAAACATAAGATGCAAACTAAATGTACACAAAAAACAGAAAGAGCTCTTACTCACCCCTATTCCCCAAAACAATCCAAAAGAAAAGACTTTGTCAAAGAGAAATCATGGATGATCATTAGCTTAATATTATTAATTCCCATTAGCAATTAGGGAAATGCAAATTAAATCTATATTGAGATATCATTTCATGTCTACTGACTAGTTTAATTTCAAATATTGGTGAAGCTGTGGAATAATCACAACATTTATGTACTGACAGGGGGAGTTTAAATGGGTGTAACAACTTTGCAAGAAATTGAATACTTTTATAACATATGATAAAGCAATTTCACTCCTTGTTGTATATTCTAGAAAAATTCATGCACATATTCACTAGGAGAGGAGATACTATTTATAAACACCCAAAACCAAACAACCCCCAAATTTAGAAAGCTAACTAAATGCTTATTATCAGTAATATTGATAAATCCTATTATTTTTATGTGAAAAATACCACATATTTCAGAAAAATTAGGAAAAGATTATACCCAGAAATTTGAGTGAATTCAAGAACATTATGTTCAGTGAAAAAATAGATTAAAAAATGCCAACACAGGTGGTAAAACCATAAAGAAAAGCAAGGGAGTGATAAAAACAAAATGTAACATCATGCTCCCCGCAAACAATGAGAGATTTGAGTAAGATGAAAGGCCCAGGGGATAACAAATGGCAAAGCTAATTCTTTCTATTAAATTGGGCAGTCGGTAAATGGATTGTGTACTTTTTATATTTATGTATATATAAATATTGGGCTTCCCGGCTGGTGCTAGTGGTAAAGAACCCGCTGCCAATGCAGGAGACATGAGACGCAGGTTTGATCCCTGGGTCGGGAAGATCCCCTGGAGGAGGGCATGGCAACCCGCTCCAGTATTCTTGCCTGGAGAATTCCCATGGACAGAGGAGCCTGGTGGGCTATAGTCCATGGAGTCTCAAAGAGTCTGACCCAACTAAAGTAAGTTAGTGCTTTTATAAATATTTTATATCTATATTCATTTCATGTTCCTTTATAAAACAATAACAAAAAAATGCAAGATATAGAAAGAATAGTCACACCTCTGGGATCACACACTGCTCTGACACTATGAACGTAATAAATAGGCTTTCCTTTCCTTTAGATGCCATGTAGGAGAAGAAGGCATCAGGAAAGGCTGTTCCTTTAAAAAAGGCAGCTGCTAAGCTAAGTCACTTCAGTCGTGTCCAACTCTGTGCGACCCCAACGACGGCAGCCCACCAGGCTCCTCCATCCCTGGGATTTTCCAGGCAAGAACGCTGGAGTGGGTTGCCATTTCCTTCTCCAATGCACGAAAGTGAAAAGTAAAAGTGAAGTCGCTCAGTCATGTCTGACTCAAAAAAGGCAGAGAAAACTCTAATAAAGACTTTAAACTTTGAATTGACAAACCAGTTTTCACAAAGAAAATTTTTTTAATCTGAAAGAGGTTGATCATTCAGTTGATGAATTTTCTCCCCTCCAACCATTATCAATGAGAACAGGGACTCCAAATATAGCATAAAACTATACTTTGGGGACATCTAAGCCATCGACTTGGAGAAGGTAATGGCACCCCACTCCAGTACTCTTGCCTGGAGAATCCCATGGACGGAGGAGCCTGGAAGGCTGCAGTCCATGGGGTCGCTGAGGGTCAGACACGACTGAGCGGCTTCACTTTCACTTTTCACTTTCATGCATTGGAGAAGGAAATGGCAACCCACTCCAGTGTTCTTGCCTGGAGAATCCCAGGGATGGCGGAGCCTGCTGGGCTGCCATCTATGGGGTCGCACAGAGTCGGACACGACTGAAGTGACTTAGTAGTAGTAGTAAGCCATTGACTGAGCAACTGAACTGAACTGAACTGAAGCCATGGGTACACTCAGTTTCAGTTCCATGAGAATTTACAGGGGTAAATTCAAGGTGACATTGTGGCACAAAAGGAAACTGTCCCCAGACCAGATTTGGGAAAGAAGCAGTCAGAGAAGGCTTCCTGAGAAAGTTGACAAAGTGAGACTTAAGAGATGAGGAGGATCTAATCAGGGAAGTTTTTCCATCAGAAGAAGAAGCGCATATAAGGACCACTCTCTTTTCATCTTCCACTGACCCTGGGAATAACTGATAGACTTCAAAGGTATCCTACTTTTCTATGAACCGAAATGAAGTGAAAGTGAAAGTTGCTCAGTCGTGTGCACCTCTTTGTGACCTCATGGACTATATAGTCCATGAAATTCTCCAGGCCAGAATACTGGAGTGGAAAGCCATTCCTTTCCCCAGGGGATCTCCCCAATCCAGGGATTGAACACAGGTCTCCCACATTGCAGGCAGATTTTTTACCAGCTGAGCCACCAGGGAGGCCAAACTGAAGTGCCAATCCTTTCAGTTCAGTCGCTCAGTCGTGTCCGACTCTTTGCGACCCCATGAATCACAGCACGACAGGCCTCCCTGTCCATCACCATCTCCCAGAGTTCACTCAGACTCATGTCCATCGAGTCCATGATGCCATCCAGCCATCTCATCCTCGGTCATCCCCTTCTCCTCCTGCCCCCAATCCCTCCCAGCATCAGAGTCTTTTCCAATGAGTCAACTCTTCACATGAGGTGGTCAAAGTACCAGAGTTTCAGCTTTAGCATCATTCCTTCCAAAGAAATCCCAGGGTTGATCTCCTTCAGAATGGCCTGGTTGGATCTCCTTGCAGTCCAAGGGACTCTCAAGAGTCTTCTCCAACACCACAGCTCAAAAGCATCAATTCTCCGGCGCTCAGCCTTCTTCACAGTCCAACTCTCACATCCATACATGACCACAGGAAAAACCATAGCCTTGACTAGACGGACCTTATTCGGCAAAGTAATGTCTCTGCTTTTGAATATACTATCTAGGTTGGTCATAACTTTTCTTCCAAGGAGTAAGCGTCTTTTAATTTCATGGCTGCAGTCACCATCTGCAGTGATTTTGGAGCCCCCCAAAATAAAGTCTGACTGTTTCCACTGTTTCCCCATCTATTTCCCATGAAGTGATGGGACTAGATGCCATGATCTTCGTTTTCTGAATGTTGAGCTTTAAGCCAACTTTTTCACTCTCCTCTTTGACTTTCATCAAGAGGCTTTTGAGTTCCTCTTCACTTTCTGCCATAAGGGTGGTGTCATCTGCATATCTGAGGTTATTGATATTTCTCCCAGCAATCAGTGTAGAGATAGATAAATGGACCACTGAGACAGGAGGTGTCCAGAAACATAACTCTGATTGTATGGAAAACAGATTTGTAACAAAGATAAGATTATTAAGTAGAGCTGGGGACTTAAGTAGAGCTGGACAATTGTTTTTTCATGTAGAAAGAAGAGATTGAGTTCCTTATCCCACAGCTTGCAAATTGGGGAATTAAGTAGAGCTGGAGAGTTGTTTTTTCATGCAGAGAAAAGAAATTGGTTCCTTATCCCACAGCTTGCAAAACATATTTTCCCCCAAATAGGTATTAAGTGAATTAGGTGAATTCACTTAATTCTAGGTGAATTAAAACTTAAATGTAAAAGTTAAAATAATAAAACACTGAGAAAATCATATAATATACTCTGTTTAAAAATATATATTAAAGGGCATTAAAATTATCACTACTAGTCTGCCAAGTTGAATACACTATAACTAGAAGTAATATTCATTAAAACATACCATAAGGGAAATGAAAAACTACAGACTTGAAAATGTAGTTACAAAACATAAGATGCAAACTAAATGTACACAAAAAACAGAAAGAGCTCTTACTCACCCCTATTCCCCAAAACAATCCAAAAGAAAAGACTTTGTCAAAGAGAAATCATGGATGATCATTAGCTTAATATTATTAATTCCCATTAGCAATTAGGGAAATGCAAATTAAATCTATATTGAGATATCATTTCATGTCTACTGACTAGTTTAATTTCAAATATTGGTGAAGCTGTGGAATAATCACAACATTTATGTACTGACAGGGGGAGTTTAAATGGGTGTAACAACTTTGCAAGAAATTGAATACTTTTATAACATATGATAAAGCAATTTCACTCCTTGTTGTATATTCTAGAAAAATTCATGCACATATTCACTAGGAGAGGAGATACTATTTATAAACACCCAAAACCAAACAACCCCCAAATTTAGAAAGCTAACTAAATGCTTATTATCAGTAATATTGATAAATCCTATTATTTTTATGTGAAAAATACCACATATTTCAGAAAAATTAGGAAAAGATTATACCCAGAAATTTGAGTGAATTCAAGAACATTATGTTCAGTGAAAAAATAGATTAAAAAATGCCAACACAGGTGGTAAAACCATAAAGAAAAGCAAGGGAGTGATAAAAACAAAATGTAACATCATGCTCCCCGCAAACAATGAGAGATTTGAGTAAGATGAAAGGCCCAGGGGATAACAAATGGCAAAGCTAATTCTTTCTATTAAATTGGGCAGTCGGTAAATGGATTGTGTACTTTTTATATTTATGTATATATAAATATTGGGCTTCCCGGCTGGTGCTAGTGGTAAAGAACCCGCTGCCAATGCAGGAGACATGAGACGCAGGTTTGATCCCTGGGTCGGGAAGATCCCCTGGAGGAGGGCATGGCAACCCGCTCCAGTATTCTTGCCTGGAGAATTCCCATGGACAGAGGAGCCTGGTGGGCTATAGTCCATGGAGTCTCAAAGAGTCTGACCCAACTAAAGTAAGTTAGTGCTTTTATAAATATTTTATATCTATATTCATTTCATGTTCCTTTATAAAACAATAACAAAAAAATGCAAGATATAGAAAGAATAGTCACACCTCTGGGATCACACACTGCTCTGACACTATGAACGTAATAAATAGGCTTTCCTTTCCTTTAGATGCCATGTAGGAGAAGAAGGCATCAGGAAAGGCTGTTCCTTTAAAAAAGGCAGCTGCTAAGCTAAGTCACTTCAGTCGTGTCCAACTCTGTGCGACCCCAACGACGGCAGCCCACCAGGCTCCTCCATCCCTGGGATTTTCCAGGCAAGAACGCTGGAGTGGGTTGCCATTTCCTTCTCCAATGCACGAAAGTGAAAAGTAAAAGTGAAGTCGCTCAGTCATGTCTGACTCAAAAAAGGCAGAGAAAACTCTAATAAAGACTTTAAACTTTGAATTGACAAACCAGTTTTCACAAAGAAAATTTTTTTAATCTGAAAGAGGTTGATCATTCAGTTGATGAATTTTCTCCCCTCCAACCATTATCAATGAGAACAGGGACTCCAAATATAGCATAAAACTATACTTTGGGGACATCTAAGCCATCGACTTGGAGAAGGTAATGGCACCCCACTCCAGTACTCTTGCCTGGAGAATCCCATGGACGGAGGAGCCTGGAAGGCTGCAGTCCATGGGGTCGCTGAGGGTCAGACACGACTGAGCGGCTTCACTTTCACTTTTCACTTTCATGCATTGGAGAAGGAAATGGCAACCCACTCCAGTGTTCTTGCCTGGAGAATCCCAGGGATGGCGGAGCCTGCTGGGCTGCCATCTATGGGGTCGCACAGAGTCGGACACGACTGAAGTGACTTAGTAGTAGTAGTAAGCCATTGACTGAGCAACTGAACTGAACTGAACTGAAGCCATGGGTACACTCAGTTTCAGTTCCATGAGAATTTACAGGGGTAAATTCAAGGTGACATTGTGGCACAAAAGGAAACTGTCCCCAGACCAGATTTGGGAAAGAAGCAGTCAGAGAAGGCTTCCTGAGAAAGTTGACAAAGTGAGACTTAAGAGATGAGGAGGATCTAATCAGGGAAGTTTTTCCATCAGAAGAAGAAGCGCATATAAGGACCACTCTCTTTTCATCTTCCACTGACCCTGGGAATAACTGATAGACTTCAAAGGTATCCTACTTTTCTATGAACCGAAATGAAGTGAAAGTGAAAGTTGCTCAGTCGTGTGCACCTCTTTGTGACCTCATGGACTATATAGTCCATGAAATTCTCCAGGCCAGAATACTGGAGTGGAAAGCCATTCCTTTCCCCAGGGGATCTCCCCAATCCAGGGATTGAACACAGGTCTCCCACATTGCAGGCAGATTTTTTACCAGCTGAGCCACCAGGGAGGCCAAACTGAAGTGCCAATCCTTTCAGTTCAGTCGCTCAGTCGTGTCCGACTCTTTGCGACCCCATGAATCACAGCACGACAGGCCTCCCTGTCCATCACCA
>NW_024071623.1:0-6991 GCF_014754425.2 Oryx dammah
AACCAGGAAGAAATAGACAATCTTAACAGACCCATCACAAGCACGGAAATTGAAACTGTAATCAGAAATCTTCCAGCAAACAAAAGCCCAGGTCCAGACGGCTTCACAGCTGAATTCTACCAAAAATTTCGAGAAGAGTTAACACCTATCCTACTCAAACTCTTCCAGAAAATTGCAGAGGAAGGGAAACTTCCAAACTCATTTTATGAAGCCACCATCACCCTAATACCAAAACCTGACAAAGATACTACAAAAAAAGAAAACTACAGGCCAATATCACTGATGAACATAGATGCAAAAATCCTCAACAAAATTCTAGCAATCAGAATCCAACAACACATTAAAAAGATCGTACACCATGACCAAGTGGGCTTTATCCCAGGGATGCAAGGATTCTTCAACATCCGCAAATCAATCAATGTAATTCACCACATTAACAAATTGAAAAATAAAAACCATATGATTATCTCAATAGATGCAGAGAAAGCCTTTGACAAAATTCAACATCCATTTATGATAAAAACTCTCCAGAAAGCAGGAATAGAAGGAACATACCTCAATATAATAAAAGCTATATATGACAAACCCACAGCAAACATTATCCTCAATGGTGAAAAATTGAAAGCATTTCCCCTAAAGTCAGGAACAAGACAAGGGTGCCCACTTTCACCACTACTATTCAACATAGTTCTGGAAGTTTTAGCCACAGCAATCAGAGCAGAAAAAGAAATAAAAGGAATCCAAATTGGAAAAGAAGAAGTAAAACTCTCACTGTTTGCAGATGACATGATCCTCTACATAGAAAACACTATAGACTCTACCAGAAAATTACTAGAGCTAATTAATGAATATAGTAAAGTTGCAGGATATAAAATCAACACACAGAAATCCCTTGCATTCCTATACACTAATAATGAGAAAGTAGAAGAAGAAATTAAGGAAAAAATTCCATTCACCATTGCAACAAAAAGAATAAAATACTTAGGAATATATCTACCTAAAGAAACTAAAGACCTATATACAGAAAACTATAAAACACTGATGAAAGAAATCAAAGAGGACACTAATAGATGGAGAAATATACCATGCTCATGGATCGGAAGAATCAATATAGTGAAAATGAGTATATTACCCAAAGCAATTTACAAATTCAATGCAATCCCTATCAAGATACCGGCGATATTTTTCACAGAACTAGAACAAATAATTTCAAGATTTGTATGGAAATACAAAAAACCACGAATAGCCAAAGCAATCTTGAGAAAGAAGAATGGAACTGGAGGAATCAATTTGCCTGACTTCAGGCTCTACTACAAAGCCACAGTCACCAAGACAGTATGGTATTGGCACAAAGACAGACATATAGATAAATGGAACAAAATAGAAAGCCCAGAGATAAATCCACATACATATGGACACCTTATCTTTGACAAAGGAGGCAAGAATATACAATGGAGTAAAGACAATCTCTTTAACAAGTGGTGCTGGGAAAACTGGTCAACTACTTGTAAAAGAATGAAACTAGATCACTTTCTAACACCGCACACAAAGATAAACTCAAAATGGATTAAAGATCTAAATGTAAGACCAGAAACTATAAAACTCTTAGAGGAGAACATAGGCAACACACTCTCCGACATAAACCACAGCAGGATCCTCTATGATCCACCTCCCAGAATTCTGGAAATAAAAGCAAAAATAAACAAATGGGATCTAATTAAAATTAAAAGCTTCTGCACAACAAAGGAAAACATAAGCAAAGTGAAAAGACAGCCTTCCGAATGGGAGAAAATAATAGCAAATGAAGCAACTGACAAACAACTAATCTCAAAAATATACAAGCAACTCCTGAAACTCAATTCCAGAAAAATAAACGACCCAATCAAAAAATGGGCCAAAGAACTAAATAGACATTTCTCCAAAGAAGACATACAGATGGCTAACAAACACATGAAAAGATGCTCAACATCACTCATTATTAGAGAAATGCAAATCAAAACCACAATGAGGTACCACTTCACACCAGTCAGAATGTCTGCGATCCAAAAATCTGCAAGCAATAAATGCTGGAGAGGGTGTGGAGAGAAGGGAACCCTCCTACACTGTTGGTGGGAATGCAAACTAGTACAGCCACTATGGAGAACAGTGTGGAGATTCCTTTAAAAATTGCAAATAGAAATGCCTTATGACCCAGCAATCCCACTGTTGGGCATACACACAGAGGAAACCAGAATTGAAAGAGACACATGTACCCCAATGTTCATCGCAGCACTGTTTATAATAGCCAGGACATGGAAGCAACCTAGATGTCCATCAGTAGATGAATGGATAAGAAAGCTGTGGTACATATACACAATGGAGTATTACTCAGCCATTAAAAAGAATACATTTGAATCAGTTCTGATGAGATGGATGAAACTGGAGCCGATTATACAGAGTGAAGCGAGCCAGAAAGAAAAACACCAATACAGTATACTAACACATATATATGGTATTTAGAAAGATGGCAATGATGACCCTGTATGCAGGACAGCAAAAAAGACACAGATGTGTATAGCGGACTTTTGGACTCAGAGGGAGAGGGAGAGGGTGTGAAGATTTGGGAGAATGGCATTGAAACATGTATATCATGTAAGAATCGAATTGCCAGTCTATGTCTGATGCAGGATATGGCACGCTTGGGGCTGATGCACGGGGATGACCCAGAGAGATGTTGTGGGGAGGGGGGTGGGAGGGGGGTTCATGTTTGGGAACGCATGTACACCTGTGGTGGATTCATGTCAATCTATGCCAAAACCAATACAGAATTGTAAAGTAAAAAATTAAAAATAAATAAATAAATTAATTTTTAAAAATAAAATAAAATAAATAATAAAATAAAAAATTTATAAAATGAGAAAAAAAAATGAGGACAACCTCAGAGACCTATGGGACAATGTTAAACGCCCCAACATTCGAATCATAGGAGTCCCAGAAGAAGAAGACAAAAAGAAAGACCATGAGAAAATATTTGAGGAGATAATAGTTGAAAACTTCCCTAAAATGGGGAAGGAAATAATCACCCAAGTCCAAGAAACCCAGAGAGTCCCAAACAGGATAAACCCAAGGTGAAACACCCCAAGACACATATTAATCAAATTAACAAAGATCAAACACAAAGAACAAATATAAAAAGCAGCAAGGGAAAAGCAACAAATAACACACAAGGGGATTCCCATAAGGATAACAGCTGATCTTTCAATAGAAACTCTTCAGCCTGGAGGGAATGGCAGGACATAGTTAAAGTGATGAAAGAAAATAACCTACAGCCCAGATTACTGTACCCAGCAAGGATCTCATTCAGATATGAAGGAGAAATCAAAAGCTTTACAGACAAGCAAAAGCTGAGAGAATTCAGCACCACCAAACCAGCACTCCAACAAATACTAAAGGATCTTCCCTAGACAGGAAACACAGAAAGGGTGTATAAACTCGAACCCAAAACAGCAAAGTAAATGGCAATGGGATCATACTTACCAATAATTACCATAAACATAAATGGGTTGTATGCCCCAACCAAAACACAAAGACTGGCTGAATGGATACAAAAACAAGACTCCTGTATAAGTTGTCTACAAGAGACACATCTCAAAACAAGGGACACATACAAACTGAAAGTGAATGGCTGGAAAAAGATATTCCATGCAAATAGAGACCAAAAGAAAGCAGGAGTGGCAATACTCATATCCGATAAAATAGACTTTAAAACAAAGGCTGTGAAAAGAGACAAAGAAGGCCACTACATAATGATCAAAGGATCAATCCAAGAAGAAGATATAACAATTATAAATATATATGCACCCAATATAGGAGCACCGCAATATGTAGGACAAATGCTAACAAGTATGAAAGGGGAAATTAACAACAACACAATAATAGTGGGAGACTTTAATACCCCACTCACACAAATGGACAGATCAACTAAACAGAAAATTAACAAAGAAACGCAAACTTTAAATGATACATTAGACCAGTTAGACCTAATTGATATCTATAGGACATTTCACCCCAAAACAATGAATTTCACCTTTTTCTCAAGTGCTCATGGAACCTTCTCGAGGATAGATCACATCCTGGGCCATAAATATAACCTTGATAAATTCAAAAAAATCGAAATCATTCCAAGCATCTTTTCTGACCATAATGCACTAAGATTAGATCTCAATTACAGGAGGAAAACTATTAAAAATTCCAACATATGGAGGCTGAACAACACGCTTCTGAATAACCAACAAATCACAGAAGAAATCAAAAAAGAAATCAAAATATGCATAGAAACTAATGAAAATGAAAACACAACAACCCAAAACCTGTGGGACACTATAAAAGCAGTGCTAAGAGGAAAGTTCATAGCAATACAGGCATACCTCAAGAAACAAGAAAAAAGTCAAATAAATAACCTAACTCTACACCTAAAGCAACTAGAAAAGGAAGAAATGAAGAACCCCAGGGTTAGTAGAAGGAAAGAAATCTTAAAAATTAGGGCAGAAATAAATGCAAAGGAAACAAAAGAGACCATAGAAAAAATCAACAAAGCCAAAAGCTGGTTCTTTGAAAGGATAAATAAAATTGACAGACCATTAGCCAGACTCATCAAGAAGCAAAGAGAGAAAAATCAAATCAATAAAATTAGAAATGAAAATGGAGAGATCACAACAGACAACACAGAAACACAAAGGACCATAAGAGACTACTATCAGCAATTATATGCCAATAAAATGGACAACCTGGAAGAAATGGACAAATTCTTAGAAAAATACAATTTTCCAAAACTGAACCAGGAAGAAATAGACAATCTTAACAGACCCATCACAAGCACGGAAATTGAAACTGTAATCAGAAATCTTCCAGCAAACAAAAGCCCAGGTCCAGACGGCTTCACAGCTGAATTCTACCAAAAATTTCGAGAAGAGTTAACACCTATCCTACTCAAACTCTTCCAGAAAATTGCAGAGGAAGGGAAACTTCCAAACTCATTTTATGAAGCCACCATCACCCTAATACCAAAACCTGACAAAGATACTACAAAAAAAGAAAACTACAGGCCAATATCACTGATGAACATAGATGCAAAAATCCTCAACAAAATTCTAGCAATCAGAATCCAACAACACATTAAAAAGATCGTACACCATGACCAAGTGGGCTTTATCCCAGGGATGCAAGGATTCTTCAACATCCGCAAATCAATCAATGTAATTCACCACATTAACAAATTGAAAAATAAAAACCATATGATTATCTCAATAGATGCAGAGAAAGCCTTTGACAAAATTCAACATCCATTTATGATAAAAACTCTCCAGAAAGCAGGAATAGAAGGAACATACCTCAATATAATAAAAGCTATATATGACAAACCCACAGCAAACATTATCCTCAATGGTGAAAAATTGAAAGCATTTCCCCTAAAGTCAGGAACAAGACAAGGGTGCCCACTTTCACCACTACTATTCAACATAGTTCTGGAAGTTTTAGCCACAGCAATCAGAGCAGAAAAAGAAATAAAAGGAATCCAAATTGGAAAAGAAGAAGTAAAACTCTCACTGTTTGCAGATGACATGATCCTCTACATAGAAAACACTATAGACTCTACCAGAAAATTACTAGAGCTAATTAATGAATATAGTAAAGTTGCAGGATATAAAATCAACACACAGAAATCCCTTGCATTCCTATACACTAATAATGAGAAAGTAGAAGAAGAAATTAAGGAAAAAATTCCATTCACCATTGCAACAAAAAGAATAAAATACTTAGGAATATATCTACCTAAAGAAACTAAAGACCTATATACAGAAAACTATAAAACACTGATGAAAGAAATCAAAGAGGACACTAATAGATGGAGAAATATACCATGCTCATGGATCGGAAGAATCAATATAGTGAAAATGAGTATATTACCCAAAGCAATTTACAAATTCAATGCAATCCCTATCAAGATACCGGCGATATTTTTCACAGAACTAGAACAAATAATTTCAAGATTTGTATGGAAATACAAAAAACCACGAATAGCCAAAGCAATCTTGAGAAAGAAGAATGGAACTGGAGGAATCAATTTGCCTGACTTCAGGCTCTACTACAAAGCCACAGTCACCAAGACAGTATGGTATTGGCACAAAGACAGACATATAGATAAATGGAACAAAATAGAAAGCCCAGAGATAAATCCACATACATATGGACACCTTATCTTTGACAAAGGAGGCAAGAATATACAATGGAGTAAAGACAATCTCTTTAACAAGTGGTGCTGGGAAAACTGGTCAACTACTTGTAAAAGAATGAAACTAGATCACTTTCTAACACCGCACACAAAGATAAACTCAAAATGGATTAAAGATCTAAATGTAAGACCAGAAACTATAAAACTCTTAGAGGAGAACATAGGCAACACACTCTCCGACATAAACCACAGCAGGATCCTCTATGATCCACCTCCCAGAATTCTGGAAATAAAAGCAAAAATAAACAAATGGGATCTAATTAAAATTAAAAGCTTCTGCACAACAAAGGAAAACATAAGCAAAGTGAAAAGACAGCCTTCCGAATGGGAGAAAATAATAGCAAATGAAGCAACTGACAAACAACTAATCTCAAAAATATACAAGCAACTCCTGAAACTCAATTCCAGAAAAATAAACGACCCAATCAAAAAATGGGCCAAAGAACTAAATAGACATTTCTCCAAAGAAGACATACAGATGGCTAACAAACACATGAAAAGATGCTCAACATCACTCATTATTAGAGAAATGCAAATCAAAACCACAATGAGGTACCACTTCACACCAGTCAGAATGTCTGCGATCCAAAAATCTGCAAGCAATAAATGCTGGAGAGGGTGTGGAGAGAAGGGAACCCTCCTACACTGTTGGTGGGAATGCAAACTAGTACAGCCACTATGGAGAACAGTGTGGAGATTCCTTTAAAAATTGCAAATAGA
>NW_024071625.1:0-6989 GCF_014754425.2 Oryx dammah
TTCTGGACACCATGTACCCGTGCAATTCTGAACTCTTGTGTCGGATGTGGACCCTACAGTCCGTGGACTTTCGGTACATCTTGATCCTCAGGGCTCTAAGTGCTCTTCCAGAATGTGCTGTCCACGGTGCTGAACACCACAACACTACTGGACTCAATCGGAATGCCAGGTCATGAGGGGCACAGGGCTGGGCAGGGACTTCTGAACACCATCTGCCAGGCCACTTCTACACTGTGCGCTGCTTTGGCAAACAAGACTACCACTTCGGTTGGGCCAGGGTCCTTACCGGAAACTCTTGCTGTGCAATATGGCCCCCGTGGGAACTAAACTGCCAGTTCCCTGGACCCCTTTTGGCAGCATTCTACCGTTGTATTGGACTCAGGAAGGACCTTTAACCCTGCACTGTTTCGGGGAGATCTTTCCCCCAATGGTTGATGCTGTGGAGTCAGACATATTGATTGTACATCAGCTGCATTGCTCAGAATTCCTTTTGTTTCAGTCACTTGAGCTATTTCAGCCACCATCTCTACCCACTCCTCCCCATCCAAGTACCTGCCAATAACTAATTTAACCCCTCACTACAATTCCAGCGCTCCTTCTGGCCCAAAGTCAAAAAGAAAGCTTATACCCTTGAGATCATCTCCCTTCCCATAGGCTGCAGAACCAAGTGATTTTGTGCATCTAGCACTCCAGGAGTTCTTCTAGAGACATGCAGTGCAGGGCACTGGCACTCTGAACCAATTCCAGACACCTTCTGTCCTGGCACTGTTACCCTCATCATCCTTTACACTGTTAGCCCGGTACTGGGATCCAGGAGAGCCCTTATGGGAAACGGCCTGCTCTATTGCTGAGGCACATGAGGCTTTACTGACAACCACTGATTGAGAACATGATTGCAAGGGACTCCTTTTAACAATTAACTGGCTACTCGGCACTGCTCCCGGAAATTTTACCAGCCACCAGACTTTCTGTGAGAAAGTGAAACAGAATTTCCACTGGCCAACAATCTGTATGTGTGCTAGCGAGTATTAAGGTCCTTTAGTAACAAGAATGCTCACTTGTTGTAGAAAAGAAAGCACACGATCATGGCACTAGCCACAGGCTGGGAAGGGGTTGGCCTCAACCACTCTAAGCAAACTGATGAAGCGTGATCCCTTGAGGCCACCGTCGAGCAATCCGGATGGTGCACCATACTTCCATTCCGGGCAGCAACCTGCCTCTTCCGTAAGGTTCCATGGATTCTTCATACCCCTCAATGGAAGCATGGTTCCTCCTACCAGCATTAAACAGGGGACAGCCTTTGGGCCTTGAGCCCAGCGATCCATCGCTCCTTTTCACAACATAGTACCATACTTTTGTACATGCCTGACACAGAAATGATGCTTTGGTAGGGTACTTCCGACACCATTCCACCTGACTTTACTGTCCGGGTGACCCTTGTGGCAACTAGACTGTCAGTGCACTGGGTTCCTACGAACTGAATTAAAAATCCTGGCTGTGAAACACAGGGCCTTACTGGAAACCATTCTAACAGCTTGTGGGTATCTGGGGACCCTTCGGCCCCAGTACTCCCATCCTATTAGCCTCGTGGGGTCATTCCAACTTCAAACGTTTTCGTGAGGTATTTCCTTTCCGCAGCCTATATGGGAAGCACGGGTTGTCAGTCAAATCTGACGACCAGCCTACCGCTGAAACTGGAACATATTTGATTCAGGTATAGACATATGACAGAGATATAATGTATCTATGCGCTTAGGAATTTTGAGCCCTATTGGCCACCATACTTCTCGGAGACCCTTTCAAATGATAAATTTGAGTCTTGTAGGCTACCGTCCTTCACCTCGAGCTCCAGTGCTCAGCAGAATGACCGACCACCAACAGTACCCTAGCTCTAAGGTTCCGGGATGTTCTCTGGCTTCCTGCCAATCACGTGCCCAGGAACCAAACGTTGTTAAGTCACCAACCTGCCGTATCATGCAGAAATTAGACGCTTCAGGTCAGGAGTTAGGCTTGTCTATGGTTAGCCAATTGCTCCTCCAGTCCTCCGCCAGCTTGTTTGCCTGGAATTTTGTACCCCTTTACTTACGGGCTTGCTTGCTAGTGTCTCCGGAGAGGTTCCGATCACCAGCCCACCCAGCACCTAAGGTTCCTACACTGCTTTTGGCCCCGAGTCTCACTGTTATTTAGTGGCGCTCTACCCTTGTGACCATCACCCTCCCGATAGGGCCAGGACTCAGAGCCCTTAGTGCATCTCATGCATTTTGACTGGAAGGAACCTACAGGGTGTTGCACCGCAATGACGCTGCCCTGGCCACTAGTCCTCAGGACTTCTGGACACATTCCGCTCTGATGACGGTGACGTGCTGGTCCTTTCTGAGACCACGGATCTTTTCGTAGGGTTCCAGGAGAGCCTGTATGTACACTAGCACACAGGTTTCTTTGAAACTGTGTTCTTGTTTGGCAACCAGCCATTCAGACCCATGCAGGGAGGGGCCCTCCTGAATCACTGCACCTGCAAATAACTGGTGTTACCTGGCGATTTTCATGTGCAGACTTCTTGGCAGCTAGGGTTCCGGGCTACCCTCCGGCCCCCAGTGTGAATTTATTCTGGGGAATCGACGGTGCTCGGAAAACCAGCCTGCCCGACTGCAGTGAAAACGGAGTATGTCTCCCTCAGGGCACCAGTACTCTCCAGGTGGAACTGTAAGCCTGACAGGCCTCATATTAGCTCGCAGTCTTGAGATGAAATGAGTGCTCACTGCCACAGTCGACTGTCTAATTAGTGTATGGCGCACGAATTTTTCCTGCCACTAAATATGCCGCTCTACAAAATTCCTGCAGGTGGCGCTACTGGTCAAGAACACACTGGCTAGTGCAGGAGACCTAAGACACATCGGTCCAATCCCTGGGTGGGCAAGGTCCCCTGGAGAAGGAAATGGCAACCCACTCCAGTATCCAAGACTGGAAAATCTCAGGGACTGAGGATTCTGACAGGCAACAGTCCATGAGGTCACAAAGAGATGGACAGGACTGAATCCACTTAGCATGTATACAAGATTCGAGCAATCATTCAGGTCCACAAAGCATACTCAGGCAGGAAATCTGGGCTCCTCTTAAGTCATCAAAATAATCCCTTTAGGTCTTGTCCATCTAGACTTTCTCAGGCCCAGGGATTCTTCTGGATTCTTGCCTGCTAGCACATTGGAGTCCCAGGGGGCATTTCCAGTCACCATCTGCCATGGAAGTGCTGCCCTTGGGTTCCTGATTCACCCAGATTGCCAGTGAACTGTCATGAGGTGGGCTGTACACAATCCTGTGCTATGGCATACATAGCCTACTTGAAAACTACCCTTCCTGTGCACTGGTGGTCTTGGTCACAATTAGGTACCTTATTCCACATCCCATTGGGGAATTGTCCAGGAGGTCTTACTGCTCAGAGTTCACCGACATGCTATGGACCAACAGGATTTCTGCTGATTACTTTACTGGTGGCTTTTAAAACTAGAGGTATTTTGGTCACAGCACCAGACTTGAGCATATGACCCTGAGCCCTCACAAGTATCTCAGCTCTTTCACACACAGAACTTACTAACAGCATGGGAGAACTAATGAAATATCAAGTCAACAATGTGTTTCCTCCTTAGGGTCTGTTGTTCCTTAGGGTCCAGAATTGTTTTGCTCCCCTATAGACCTAAAATGATTATGTCACTAGACTGACATTGTGATACAGAGATCATGGCCTTTGCAGTCATGAGCCTGGCCTGGCCTTGGGGATGGTCCTCAACTATCCCACTTGAAACCGAACCTAGAACCATTTCAAACTTGGAATTCTGTACTCACTGTGTCCATGGGCACCTTCTTAGCAACATCTGGTCCCTGCATCTGAAGTTCCACCTGTTTTTATGGCACTAGCCCATCCATCAGCTGGAGGATCAGATACATGTCACATCATCACCTTCTTAGGGGTCATGAAACTCACAGCCAGAACTCTAGGTCCCTAAGGCTCTTCTGCCCACCTTGGGTCCAGGGCCCTCTCACCGAAGGAGCACTTCCGGACATGTTCTGCCCTGGTGCTTGTTCCTTGTGGGTTCTTTCTGAAGTCAAGAACTCGAGCACTGAGCTCCAAGAGAACACACACACGCACTGTCCTACCCCAGATATAAGGCACACACTGCCCTAAGGGTAATCATCCACCCAGAGATCTGGGGCAAGGGACCTCTTTTCCCACTGCATCTTGATCTGGCAGTGCTTGCGGAATCTCTGGCCATGGGACATTTTGCTTGCTAGGGTTCCAGGTTCCTGCCGGCCCCTACATTTTTCATGTCCATGGACCTAGGCTTCTTGGAGACCTGTCTGCCCACCTTAGATGGAGAGATGTTGTGATCACATCACTATCACCCCATAGGAACATGACAGTTTCCTAGCCAAATAATCTTAGTTCTCTCAACCACCAGCTGTCCTAAGTGTTGGTGCCGCAGAGAACCTTCCTGCCAACAATTCACTGCTTTGCAAAGTTCTGATGATATTTAAGGCTCATACTCTATTGTCACGTGATGGAAGCCCTGGATCCACCAATGGGGCTCAGAGCAGAGCCAGTCTTTTCACTTTTGGGGTATGTCACCCATTCATGCCTGGGACATTTATATGCCCCTAGCTGGTAACACAGGTGTTACTCCTGGAAGACATCTGCTGCACAGATGGCCCTTTAAGTGGGGAAAGTACATGTATCCAGGGCTCCAATTGGAACTGGACAGAGCCTGTGCTGTGGAATATACAGCCCTAGTGGAACCATATTTGTAAAATGCTGGTACTAGAGACACATGTTGGCTCCCACACTGTATCACAAGAGTGTCAGGTGGGCCTTCCTCAAACGGACTTTTGGAGTAGTTCCCATCAAGGATGCACCGGTTTGCTTGCAGCTGGGAGCTCATTCAGCCATTAGTTTGGCTGTCTACTGCTGAAATGGGAGCACGTTGAGTGACAGTACTTGACACAGGCTGAGGTCAAGTGGGTACTTTCGAGTTTGGTGTCAGAACCATTTCAGCCACGTTTCCCCCCCCCCCAACTCCACATGGAAGCCCTAATGAAACTTCCACCCACTGATGTGTGTTCTTGCTAGGGTTCTTGGGTTCTTTCGTGTATGGGGTCTTTTAGCATGTCCAGGAATTGAAGATACTCTGGCCACCAGGCTTCCCACATGATGTACAAATGAGAACTCCTCCAGCCACTGGTCAGGCCTAGCTCTAGGGACATTTTCGCGGTTTCAGTACTCACCTATACCATTTACACACGCCCTTCCCACAAACGCCCTTAACGTAGGCTGTAGCAGCCAGAGCCCATCTGGCATGGTTTTCTATCTGGATACTTGCACTTGGAGCACTTCTGGTGACCCTGCCCTGAAGTGGTGTCCTGGGGATACTCTCAGAGACCAGGGTGCCTGTGTACTGGGTTCTTCAAGGACCACAGGCTGCCAGGTGCTGTGGGATACAGAACCCTGTAAGTAACCACTTATCTAGAGCCATGGTACAAGACATGGGGTCACAAAGAGTCGGTAACAACTGAGTGACTTTCACTCACTCACTCACTCAATCACACTACTGCGGTGGAACCCAGTCTCCTCCTATCAGTCTGTCAGCAGGAGGAGACATTTTGGTATGAGTCCATCTTGATTTCTCAGGCCCTGGTACTCTTCTGGACGTGAGCTTCCCCCACACCAGTGCCATGGGATGCAGTTCAGGACACTGAACTCTCTGCCGGGGCATGCTGCCCTGGGGGCGTGGTTCCAAGTATGTTTCTGAAACTCTAGGGACTCATTGGCCAAGACCAAATCTGTGCTTTAGAATATGTGGCCCTACTGTGCACCACACTTTCCGGTATGCCTGAGCCCGTGGCCCCATTTAGGCACCTAACACCACACATGTTAATAACATGAAGGCCCTTCTGGCTCTAAATTTCTAATCAAAGTCTGTTGGTGTGCTGGACACATGGGCGGTTTCTACACACCAGCTTTCCAAAATGCTTTTGAAAACAGAACATTCTCACTCATCATACAGGGTCACAGTGGAATAAACTGTGCACTTGGAGTTAAGTAAGCTGAGCACTTTCAGCCACCACACTTCCCCCCAACGTGGGTGCACTGATGGATTTTCTGATCACCAAAGTATTCCTTTTCTATATTCCCAGAATCCTTCTGACCTGGATTTATCCTGCTTGCCTGGGAACCAAAAGCTCCTTCCACATGCCTGAGAATGTGATACAGAAAGTAGAAACCTGGATACCGGAGAGGCAGGGCAAACTGTGACCCTTATAGGCCTCGGGTATGCCATTTGAAATGCTACTGAAAACCCTTTCTTCTGTCAAGAGCTTTTGAAAAGTTAGTATACACAGCACAATAGTATAACCATCCACCTGGAACCCAGAATTCCAGGAGTCCTAAGATCTACAACGTGTTCTGCAAACTAGGCAACCGTGTACCTTCTGACCATCTCTCTTCTAGTACGATGTAGATTTTGTAGCCCACGGATATTCTATCCAACTTGATGGCTAGGTCCCTAAGGATTCATCCAGAATGTGCTGTCCAGGGTGCTGAAACGCAACAGTTTGAGACTCTGTTAGTTGGAAGCAGTTCATTAGGGAACAGGGATGGGGAGTGACTGCCACTACTGCTGCTAAGTCACTTCAGTCGTGTCCGACTCTGTGCGACCCCACAGACGGCAGCCCACCAGGCACCCCCGTCCCTGGGATTCTCCAGGCAAGAACACTAAAGTAGGTTGCCATTTCCTTCTCCAATGCATGAAAGTGAAAAGTGAAAGTGAAGTCACTCAGTGGTATCCAGCTCTTAGCGACCCCATGGACTGTAGCCTACCAGGCTCCTCCGTCCATAGGATTTTCCAGACAAGAGTACTGGAGTGGGGTGCCATTGCCTTCTCCATGGGGAGGGACTTCTGGACACCATGTACCCGTGCAATTCTGAACTCTTGTGTCGGATG
>NW_024071626.1:0-6987 GCF_014754425.2 Oryx dammah
AATTGAGGTCTGTATTAGGGATCTCCAGAGAAATAAAACCAATAATTTCTCTCTCTCTCTCTTTATATATATATATATATACACACATATATATACATATATATATATACAGATACAGATAGATATTAGACATAGATAGATATAGGTATCAGTTCAGTTCAGTCACTCAATCATGTCCAACTCTTTGTGACCCCATGAACTGCAGCATGCCAGGCTTCCCTGTCCATCACCAACTCTCAGAGTTTACCAAAACCCATTTCCATTGAGTTGGTGATGCCATCCAACTATAATCTACCAGGCTCATCTGTCCATGGGATTTCCCAGGCAAGAATAGTGGAGTGTTGCCACTTCCCTCTCCAGGGGATCTTCCCTCTCCAGGGATCGAACCGGAGTCTCCTGCATTCCAGGCAGATTCTTTAATAGCTGAGAAGCCCTGATATATATATATACACAGTGGTTTAGTTATTAAGTCATATCCAACCATCTCATCCTCTGTCATCCCCTTCTCCTCCTGCCTCAACCTTTCCCAGCATCAGAGTCTTTTCCAATGAGTCAGCTCTTCCCATCAGGTGGCCAAAGTACTGGAGTTTCAGCTTCAACATCAGTCCTTCCAATGAACATCCAGGACTGATCTCCTTTAGGATGGACTGGTTGGACCTCCTTGCAGTCCAAGGGACTCTCAAGAGTCTTCTCCAACACCACAGTTCAAAAGCATCAATTCTTCTGTGCTCAGCTTTCTTTATAGTCCAACTCTCACATCCATACATGACTACTGGAAAAACCATAGCCTTGACTAGACAGATAAAGTAATGTCTCTGCTTTTTAATATGCTGTCTAGGTTGGTCATAACTTTCCTTCCAAGAAGTAAGTGTCTTTTAATTTCATGGCTGCAGTCACCATCTGCAGTGATTTTGGAGCCCCCCAAAATAAATAGGCAGGTATAAATATGTATCTATCTATATAGATTGATTTAATTGATTGACATATACATGGTGGTGGTTTGTCATGTCTAACTCTTTGCGACCACATGGACTATAGTCTACCAGGCTCATCTGTCCATGGGATTTCCCAGGCAAGAATACTGGAGTGTTGCCACTTCCCTCTCCAGGGGATCTTCCCTCTCCAGGGATCAAACCTGAGTCTCCTGTATTCCAGGCAGATTCTTTAATGGCTGAGAAGCCCTGATATATATATACACATACATATATATATTTATATACATATATAGTGGCTTAGTTATCAAGTCATATCCAACCTTTACAACCCTTGGACTCTAGCCTGCCAGGCTCCTCTGTCCATGGGATTCTCCAGGCGAGAATACTGGAGTGGGTTGCCATTTCCTTCTCCAGGGTATCATCCCAAGCTATGAGTCGAACCCATGTCTCCTGCATTGCAGGCAGATTCTTTACTGATTGAGCTACAAGATTCTGTGAATGTATTTTTTAGAGAGATTAATGTTTAAATCAGTAGACGTTTGAGTAAAGTAGAGTACCTTCTACAGTGTGTGCCTCATCCAATCAGCTGAAGGCTTTAATATGAAAAAGACTGACCTCCCTGGGGAAGATAGAATTCTGCCAGGAGACTGACTGCTTTTGAACTCAAACTGCAACTCTTCCCTAGGGCTCCAACATGCCAGCCTACCCTACAAATTTTGAACTTGCTGGCCTGATAATCACATAAGTCAGTGCCTTGAAATCAAAATATGTAATATATATATTGATATTATATATCATAATATAATATATTGATATATATCAATATATAGTATATTGATATGTAATACATATTCATATTGATTATATATAAAATATACATTGATATATATAATACATAATGATATAGATTATATATTAATATTGATTATATATAATATATTGTATTATATATAATATATATTGATGTATATTGTATATTGGTATTAATTATATATACATGATATATATAGCTATTATATATAAAATATACTATTTATATATCATATATATTGATACTGGTTATACATAAATAATATATTGATATTCTATATATAATCAATATCAGTATCTTTCTATATTTACATTGACATTGATTTTAAGGAACTGACTTATGCAATTATGAGACCAGGCAAGTCCAAAATTTGCAGGGTAGGCTGGCAGGTTGGAGACCTGAGGAAGAGTTGCAATTTGAGTTCAAAGGCAGTCTTCTGGCAGAATTCTATCTTCCCTAGGAAGGTCAGTCTTTTTTGTATTAAAGCATTCAGCTGATTGGATGAGGCACACACTATGGAAGGTAATCTACTTTACTCAAAGTCTACTGATTTAAACGTTAATCTCTCTAAAATATACCTTCAGAGAAACATCTAGAATACTGTTCAAACAAATATTTAGATACCATGGCCTAACCAAGTTGACACATTAAATTAACCATCCTATGGTCCTATGTATTTCATCACAGCCTATGAAAATTTTCTTTCTATTACCAATTGTTTTGGATACAAGTATATGCTAGGTTGGGCTTCCCTGGTAGTTCAACTGGTAAATAATCTGCCTGCAATGCAGGAGATCCTGGTTCAATCCCTGGGTCAGGATGTTCCCCTGTAGAAGGGATAGTCTACCCTCTCCAGTATTCTTGGGCTTCCCTGATGGCACAGACAGTAAAGAATCCACCTTCAATGCAGGAGATCTGGCTGGCTACAGTCCATGGGGTTGCAAATAGTTGGACACGACTGAGTGACTAAGTACATAGCTTAAAGATAACCTCACCAACATAGCACACCACCCCCAACCTCAGGGTGTTCTTTCTCACATTAGGATGATTTTTCCCTTCTTCAGCTGTCCTTGACAGAAATTGAAACATGGTGTTTTTCAAGAAAGAGTAAAGAAAATGGAGAATGACTGAACTTAACTCCCACACACCTTGAGGGGACCTCCAGAGAATTTGTTTTAGGAATTTTCAAAATACATATTTCAGAGTGAACACATATATTACTTACTAGATAAAATTAACAATCCAAAAACACATGCCACAATCATCCACTTATAAATCTGTAAATGAGTGGTAGTTCTTTACAATTTGGAGAACACAGAAACCCATTGAAAGATCTGGTGTAAATGATGAACTCTCATCATTAAAAATTCTTAGGCAGTCCTCAATATTTTGCACAATTTCACTGGTGAATTCAACCAATACATAACATACACAAACTTTATAAGAAAATAAAGGAGGGAACACAAAATACAAAACATACACAAACTTTATAAGAAAATAAAGGAGGGAACATACACAAAATACAAAACATACACAAACTTTATAAGAAAATAAAGGAGGGAACACATCTTTTTTTTTTATATAACTTTTTATCTTATATTGGAGTATAGCTGATTAACAATGTTATTCTAGTTTCAGGCAGACAGCAAAGCTACTCAGTCATAAGTATACATATATCCATTCTCCCCCAAACGCCCCACCCATCCAGGATGCCACTTATCATTGAGCAGAAGGAGGGAACACATCTTAACTCATTTAATGAGACCAGCATTACCTTGCTACTAAAATTCACAAAGACATTAAAAAGAAAACTACAGATCAATATTATTCATTAGCAGAAATCCAAATGCCTTAATAAAATACTATTGATTTTAATCTACTGTTACATAAAAGAGGATAATCCATCATAAGCAAGTGAAGGTTAGCTCAGAATAGAAGACTGGTTTAACACTGAAAATCAAAATTGAAAACTAACTCTTATAAGCACTCTGTTATGAAGATAATAGAAAGCTACATGCTAAGAGAAAAGATTTGCAAAGCATATATCTGACAAGTATATGTATGATACAAAATATGTATCTAGAATATATTTTTTTAAGTCAAAATCAACAGGAAAAGAAAACCCTCCAATTAGAAAATGGTCAGGGAATTTCCTCATAGTCCAGTGGCTAAGACTCCATGCTCCCAATGCAGGGGGCTTAGGTTGGATCCCAGTCAGGGAACTTGATCCCACATGCTGCAACTAAAGATCCTGCATGCCTCAACTAAGACACTGCATAGCTAAATAAATAAATATTTTTTACAATGGACAAAGGACATGAACAGACATTTCACTGAAGAAGATACAGGAATGACAAACAAATGACAAGCTGTTCAACTTCATTAGCTATTAGGGAAATGAAAATTAAAACCACAATATTACTACACAGTTTTCTGAATGGCTAAAATTAAAAAAAAATAGTGATAAAAAAATGCCAACAAAGATGCAGAGAAGCTGAATTAGTCATACATTGATGGGAATGTAAAGTGTAGCAGTTATTCTTGGAAATACTTCAGCAGCTTCTTTTAAAAAGATGTTGATACCATACGACCCAGCAAATGCACTCCTGGGCATTTATCCTAGATAAATGGAAGTTTATGTTCATGCAAAAATTGGAACACATTTATTTATAATAACTTTATTTGTAATAGCCCAAGTTGGGAACAACCAAAATATCCTATGGTAGGTAAATGGCACAGTAAATAAGTGTGGTATATCCATATTGTACTGAGAACTTTCACATGTACAAGCTGGATTTAGAAAAGACAGAGAAACCAGAGATGAAATTGCCAGCCTCTCTTGGATGATAGAAAAAGCAAAGGAATTCCCAAAAAAGCATCAATTTCTGCTTCATTGACTATGTTAAAGCCTTTTACTTTCTAGATCACAACAAATTGTGGAAAATTGTTAAAGAGATGGAAATACCAGATCACCTTACCTGTTTTCTGAGAAACCTGTATACAGGGGAAGAAGCAACAGTTAGAACTGGACATGGAACAACAGACTGCTTCCAAATTAGGAAAAGACTGTGTTAAGGCTGTATATTGTCACTTTGCTTATTTAACTTCTATGCAGAGTATATCATGCAAAAGGCTGGCCTTGATGAAGCACAAGCTGGAATCAAGATTACCAGAAGAAATATCAATAACCTCAGATATGCAGATGACACCACCTTACCAGCAGAAAGTGAAGAAGACCTAAAGAACCTCTTGATGAAGAGGAGAGTGAAAGAGGAGAGTGAAAAACCTGGCTTAAAACTCAACATTGAAAAAACCAAGATCATGGTATCTGGTTCCATCATTTCATGGCAAATAAATGGGGAAACAATGGAAACAGTGACAGAATTTATTTTCTTCAGCTCAAAAATCGCTGTGGATGGTGACTGCAGCCATGAAATTAAAAGACACTTGCTCCTTGAAAGAAAACCAATGACAAATCTAGACATCATAGTAAAAAGCAGAGACATTACTTTGTCAACAATGGTCCATATAGTCAAAGCTATGTTTTTTCCATCAGTCATGTATGGATGTGAGATCTGAATCATAAAGAAAGCTGAGCACCGAAGAAGTTGGACTATAAGGAAAGCTGAGTGCTTTTGAACTGTGGTGTTGGAGAAGATTCTTGAGAGTCCCTTGGACTGCAAAGAGATCCAACCAGTTCATCCTAAATGAAATGACTCCTGAATATTCATTGGAAGGAATGATGCTGAAGCTGAAACTCCAGTACTTTGGCCACCAGATGTGAACTAACACTTTGGAAAAAATCCTGATGCTGGGAAAGATGGCAGGCGAGAGGAGAAAGGGATGACAGAGGATGAGATGGTTGGATAGCATCACCAACTTGGCAGACATGAGTTTGAACAAGCTCTGAGAGTTGGTGATGGACAGGGAAGCCTGGTGTGCTGCAGTCCATGGGATTGCAAAGAGTCGGACATGACTGAAAGACTCAACTGAACTGAACTGAACTGAACTGAACTGAACTGAAGACCATACTTGGGACTTCCCTAGTGGCTCAGATGGTAAAGAATAAATCTGTGATGCAGGAGACCCTGGTTCAATCCCTGGGTCAGGAAGATCCCCTCAAGGAGGGAATGGCTACCCACTTCAGTATTCTTGCCTGGAGAATTCCATGACAGAGGAGCCTGGAAGGCTAGAGTCCATGGGCCTCAAAGAGTTGGACTCGACTAAGAGGCTAAAGGTTTCACTGTTCACACAAGACCATACTAAATGGTGAAATACTGAATGATTTCCTCCTCCTCAACATGCTGAGATCAAGGCACTGATGTCCACACTCACCACATTTATGTAGGGTTTATCCAGGGCAAAGAGATGAAAAGAGGAATAAAAGGCACCCAGGTAGGAAACACATAGGTAAGACAATCTCTCTTTGAAGATGTCATGGTCTTATATACAGAAAATCTTAAGAAATGCACAGAAAAAAGTACTGGACTCACAAGTCAGTTTTGCCAGGTGGCAGGATATAATACAGTGTCAGTAGCGGAAACTCAATTGTATCTTTGTATACTCATACCAGGCAGTAAGAAATTAAAATAAATTTAAAACCACATCAGAAAATATGAAGTACTTAGGGACAATACTTTCAAGCTACATATCCCAAAACTACTGTTGAGAGAAATCAAAGACTTAAATAAACAGAGAGATATTCCATGCTCATTGGTCAGAAGGTGCAATAAAGTTACCATGTCAGTTCTTCCCAAATCGACCTATAGAATCAACACAAGCTCACTGAAAATTCCAGAAGAGATTTTTGGGGGTAGATGTTGACAAGAATATTTTAACTCCACATGGGATTACAAAGGACCAGGACCAGCAAAGGTAACCTTAAGAAAGGTGAACGAATTTGGAGTGTCAACACTACCTCAAGACTTACTGTAAAGCAACAGGCATCAAGACACTGTGATACTAGCATCAAGATAGACAAGTGGACCTTTGGAACAGAATGGATAACCCACAAATAAACCCAACCACATAAGTACAGCTAATTTTTGACGTAGAGAGGCAATTCATAGATAGAAAGGATAGTCTTTTCAAAGGTGGTGCTAGCACAATTGGATATTCTTATCCATTGAATGTGGGCCTTAGTACCTCTCACTACATATCAGCAAAAATTGACTCAAAATAGATGACAGGCCTAAAAGTAAGCCTAAGAAAAATCTAGAAGAAAATCTGTTCTGACCTTGT
>NW_024071627.1:0-6983 GCF_014754425.2 Oryx dammah
AAGAAACACCTGGAGTAACAGCCAAATTTGACCTTGGAATGTGGAATGAAGCAGGGCAAAGACTAATAGAGTTTTGCCAAGAACATGCACTGGTCATAGAAACACCCTCTTCCAACAACACAAGACAAGACTCTACACATGGACATCACCAGATGGTCAACACCGAAATCAGACTGATTATATTCTTTGCAGCCAAAGATGGAGAAGCTCTATATAGTCAACAAAAACAAGACGAGGAGCTGACTGTGGCTCAGATCATGAACTCCTTATTACCAAATTCAGACTCAAATTGAAGAAAGTAGGGACAACCGCTAGACCATTCAGGTATGACCTACATCAAATGCCTTATGATTATACAGTGGAAGTGAGAAATAGATTTAAGGGCCTAGATCTGATAGATAGAGTGCCTGATGAACTATGGAATGAGGTTCATAACATTGTACTGGAGACAGGGATCAAGACCATCCCCATGGAAAAGAAATGCAAAAAAGCAAAATGGCTGTCTGGGGTGGCCTTAAAAATAGCTGTGAAAAGAGAAGCGAAAAGCAAAGGAGAAAAGGAAAGATATAAGCATCTGAATGCAGAGTTCCAGAGAATAGCAAGAAGAGATAAGAAAGCTTTCTTCAGCGATCAATGCAAAGAAATAGAGGAAAAGAACAGAATGAGAAAGACTAGAGATCTCTTCAAGAAAATTAGAGATACCAAGGGAACATTTCATGCAAAGATGGGCTCGATAAAGGACAGAAATGGTCTGGACCTAACAGAAGCAGAAGATATTAAGAAGAGGTGGCAAGAATACACAGAAGAACTGTACAAAAAAGATCTTCACGACCCAGATAATCACGATGGTGTGATCACTCATCTAGAGCCAGACATCCTGGAATGTGAAGTCAAGTGGGCCTTAGAAAGCATCACTAGGAACAAAGCCAGTGGAGGTGATGGAATTCCAGCTGAGCTATTTCAAATCCTGAAAGATGATGCTGTGAAAGTGCTGCACTCAATATGCCAGCACATTTGGAAAACTTAGCAGTGGCCACAGGACCGGAAAAGGTCAGTTTTCATTCCAATTCCAAAGAAAGGCAATGCCAAAGAATGCTCAAACTACCGCACAATTGTACTCATCTCACATGCTAGTAAAGTGATGCTCAACATTCTCCAAGCCAGGCTTCAGCAATACGTGAACCGTGAACTCCCTGATGTTCAAGCTGGTTTTAGAAAAGGCAGAGGAACCAGAGATCAAATTGCCAACATCTGCTGGATCATGGAAAAAGCAAGAGAGTTCCAGAAAAACATCTATTTCTGCCTTATTGACTATACCAAAGTCTTTGACTGTGTGGATCACAATAAACTGTGGAACATTCTGAAAGAGATGGGAATACCAGACCACCTGACCTGCCTCTTGCGAAACCTATATGCAGGTCAGGAAGCAACAGTTAGAACTGGACATGGAACAACAGACTGGTTCCAAATAGGAAAAGGAGTACGTCAAGGCTGTATACTGTCACCCTGCTTATTTAACTTCTACGCAGAGTCCATCATGAGAAACGCTGGACTGTTAGAAACACAAGCTGGAATCAAGATTGCTGGGAGAAATATCAGTAACCTCAGATATGCAGATGACACCACCCTTATGGCAGAAAGTGAAGAGGAGCTAAAAAGCCTCTTGATGAAAGTGAAAGAGAAGAGTAAAATAGTTGGCTTAAAGCTCAACGTTCAGAAAACGAAGATCATGGCATCCGGTCCCATCACTTCATGGGAAATAGATGGGGAAACAGTGGAAACAATGTCAGACTTTATTTTTTGGACTCCAAAATCACTGCAGATGGTGACTGCAGCCATGAAATTAAAAGACGCTTACTCCTTGGAAGAAAAGTTATGACCAACCTAGATAGCATATTCAAAAGCAGAGACATTACCTTGCCGACTAAGGTCCGCCTAGTCAAGGCTATGGTTTTTCCTGTGGTCATGTATGGATGTGAGAGTTGGACTGTGAAGAAGGCTGAGCGCTGAAGAATTGATGTTTTTGAACTGTGGTGTTGGAGAAGACTCTTGAGAGTCCCTTGGACTGCAAGGAGATCCAACCAGTCCATTCTGAAAGAGATCAACCCTGGGTATTCTTTGGAAGGAATGATGCTAAAGCTGAAACTCTAGTACTTTGGCTGCCTCATGCGAAGATTTGACTCATTGGAAAAGACTCTGATGCTGGGAGGGACCGGGGGCAGGAGGAGAAGGGGACGACCGAGGATGAGATGGCTAGATGGCATCACGGACTCGATGGACGTGAGTCTGAGTGAACTCCGGGAGTTGGTGATGGACAGGGAGGCCTGGCGTGCCGCGATTCATGGGGTCGCAAAGAGTCGGACACAACTGAGCGACTGAACTGAACAAACACAGCCCAACAGAAGAGGAAGCGTTCAAGACAGGAAAGGAGCGGCGATGTGGAGAGAGCCAGGCCACGCTCACACACTCTGCTGCAAGATTCCGGGGGTTAACAGACTTGCTCAAATCAATAGTTAGAACCTCCAGAGCATAGGATGAACTGTGGAAAAACAACAAAGCCTTCCAAATTAGCAGACAAAACCACCACATTTCAGTAAAAAGGGTTAGAAGTTGGAGTTGCAGGAACTCACGTGACCTGGCTGGGTCTCAGAGAAAAGCTTTCTCCGCACGTACCACGTGCCGGATAAGCCTCAGAGCTCACTTTAGAGAGAACAGCCCAGTAAACCGGGGCCTGTGATCCATTCCAACCCATGGCTGTGGCCAAACTGAGGACAGGCACCGAGAGAGCCCAGGCTGCTGAAGGCAGCACGTGCCACACGGACAGAACGTGGCCCCCGGAGAGACACAGCAGTGAGCGGGCAAAGCAGCAAGGCCAGCGCTGGGCAGACGTGGCCCCAATGGGGCGTCCCCAATGGGCCTCAGGCTAGGAAGCCACCGGTCAGTGCAGGGGACACAGGCGCCTCCCCTGGTCTGGGAACTGGATCCCACATGTTGCAACTACAGGTCCAGGTCCCCCAGGCCTCAATGACGAAAGGTCCCCTGTGCCACAGCTAAGAGCTGACACAGCCAAGTGAGTATTAAAAAAAAAAAAAAAAAAAGACACAGCACCACAGAGCGTGGCCCGCTCCTGCTGTGCAGGCGGCAGGAGGCTGCTGAGAGCGAGGAGGAGGAGCAGCCGCCGTTCAGCCAGAGTCTGGGAGGCAACGCGCGGGAGGGAGAGCAAGGAACGGCGTCCCCAAGGCCGGGCGAAGGATCCCGGATGCTCGCGCAGAACGGGTCCACCTGCAGAAAAGGGAAGAGCGGGAGGGAAGACGGGCGCAGAGGAAAGGACGCTGTGCAGCCTGGGTGAGACAAGACCACAGCAACGGGAGGACTCTGTCTCCTGGACACTTACTGGAAAGTGACCCACGCCACCAGGAGCTGAAGGCTGCAGGCGGGCCCTCACCGGGGCCCTCACAGGAGTCTTCCAGCTCGGCTCTCCGGGCCTCGGGCTCCTCAGGCAGCAAGCACTGCCGGGCAACAGAGGTGTGTTCTGCCGCCGCCCGGCTCAGCTCCCAGGCTCTCCAAGTCCTGACTTGCCCGTCCCAGCGTCCCGGCCGGAGCGGCATGGGCACCGACAAGCGCGCAAACACACGGAGGGCAGCCAACGTGCTCGCAGAGAGACACGCAGCTGGGATGCCCGGCTGGGAGAGCCCACCGTCCTGGTTTCTCTTTCTTAAAGTCAGATACAACTGACTTTCCATCCTTTTAAAGGAACAGAGAATATTGGGGAGCTCCCTGGTGGCCTAGAGGTTAGGATTTGGCCCTTTCATTGAGGTGGCCCAGGTTGGTTCCCTGACTGGGAAACTGATCCCGCAAGCCATGTGGCACGCTCAGAAAATAAAAAGAATACTGACTGTAGCTACAATTTAAGCCACTTAATGAGTGATGTTGCTTTTCACGCTTTTAAAACCAGACACCAACAACAATATTACAAGGAGTGTCAAGAATACACTTGCGGTATTTCTTTATCCGAGGCAGCCAAGCAGCTCTGGCAGAGGGCTGGTGACTCCCTTCTCCAGGCTGTCCTGACCATCAGCTAGGGACACACCTGCACTGACAGGCCACGCCTTTTAGGAACCTCCACAGAGGGAGCTAAACTCTCAGCAGGAACTTGGAAAGAATGTTTCCCCTGCCAGGCTATTTCACCCCAGTGGAATAACTGCCAAGGACTTCTAGAGAAAAAAAATTGGGGGTCACTAAATGCAATGAGATGTCCTGGAATCAATCCAAGAACACAAATAGGGTATTTGCGGAAAACTTAGTGAAACCCAGACAGTCTGTAGTTAATAATACTGTACGACTTGTAATGTCTTAGTCCTGACAAATACACCAAGGTTAAGGAAGATGTCAACATTAGGAAAAGTTGGCTGAAGGGAGTATCAGAACTCTCTATACCAACTTTGCAACTTTTCTGTAAGTCTAAAATTATTCCAAAATGAAAAGCTTATTAAAAAAAAATTCCTGGGTCATGAAAAGTTAAACCTACTAACTTCTTATTCAGTCTCAACACGTAACTAATAATGTAGTTAAATTGAGAGAAAAATGTTCTTTGTGTTCTATGAATGAGAAAAAGTTCACTTCCACAGGAGATATGATAATCAAATGCTACAAATATTACTGGAATTACGCTAAGATAACCTAGAAACCGGGGAGCTGGACTGTTAAAGAAGGCAGAGCGCCAAAGAATTGATGCCTTCAATCTGTGGTGCTGGGGAAGACTCTTGAGAGTCCCTTGTACAGCAAGGAGATCAAACCAGTCAGTCTTAAAGGAAATCAACCTGGAATACTCATTGGAAGGACTGATGCTGAAGCTGAAACTCCAATATTTTGGTCACCTGACGCAAACCGCCGATCCATTGGAAAAGTCCCTGATGCCGATAAAGACTGAGGGGAGAAGAAGGCATCAGAAGACGAGATGGCTGGATGGCACTACTGATGCAATGGACATGACCTTGGGCAAACTGGGAGATGGTGAGGGACAGGGAGGCGTGGAATGCTACCGTCCATGGGGCCGCGGAGCGTCACACACAGCTGGGTGAGCAGCAACGATCAGGAGCCTTGACTGCACAGCTAACAAACATGTCCTGCACGCCCTCGAGACACAAATCGCTCTACTTCAGCTCGTTCTGGTTATACGGTCTCTAAAATAAAGTCACCTTGTGCCTCCATGCGTATTGAGAAGGCCGATGGAGTCAAAAAAGGGAGCGTCACGGGACTCACAGAAGCACCCTACAGTCCCACCACATAGACACTCGCTCAGTAACCCACCCAGGAAAGAGGCCTCCCGTTAGTAAGAACATTTCAAGTGAAAGAAATACAAACGGGATGACAACAGGAACGTGCAGGACTGACGAAAATTAATCCAGCAGCTGTCTATAAGAAATCCACTAAGTAAAAGAACATAGGTTAAAAGCAAAATAATAGGAAAAGCTGCATCACACAAGCACCAATTAAAATACACTAACGTGGTTCTGTCAGTATCAGACGAAGCAGATCTCAGAGCCAAGAAAACTGCCAGGGTTAAGAGAAACATAGCCTAAATGAAAAGAAGGGATCAAGTCACCAAAAGACATAACAATCAAAAACGCATACGCACCAACAACAGAGCTCTGAAGTGCACAACACAAACACGCAAGTGTGAGGAGAAACCAAGACGCCCACAGCTTCAGCCAGAGCCGCCAACATGCCTCTCTCAGTGCCGGACGGACTAGCAGCCGAAAGGCCATCAGGAATAGGGCACTAACTGATCACCCACTCACCCCGCTATACACCCAGAACAACGCTGCTAACCATCTCCCAATAAAAACTCTTCTAAAACTACAATCAAACAAAAAAACTTAACAACATTCAAGCAAACACTCCACTCAGTAACAGCAGAATTTACATGTTTTAAAGTACATAAGCAATATTCACCAACACGGACCATAAAACCGTAAAATTTTTCAAAGAATTAAAATCATAAAAGTTGTTCTCTGACCATCCTGGAATTAGACTACAAGCCAGGAATTTGATAAACTACGCGACAGCCGTCTGACTGATGCTTCGGCTGCGGCAGGCCTCAGCTGCACACGCAGGTCTTCGCTGCGGTTTGCAGGCTCCTCGCTGTGGTGCAGCGTCAGTCCAGCTGCAGGCATGCGTGACCTCAGTTCCCTCGCCAGGGACAGAGCCCCTGTGCCCAGCGCTGGAAGGCAGGCTCTTTACTACCAGACCACCGGGGAAGCCCCTGAACAGCAGACTTTTAAATAATATCAAAGAAGATTCAAAGGAAATTAGAAAATATTTTAAACTGACTGAAAATTCAAGTACAACACACCAAGATTTGTGGGATGAAGCTAAATGATGGCTTAGACAGAGTATATAGCATGCACACGTGTATGTATGTTAGGATATACGCTATCTTGAAAATACGTATTTTTAAGAAAGAAGAATAGTCTCAAATCAATAATCCAAGCCTCTACTTAAAGGAATTAGAAAAAGAAAAATCAAAACAAACTCAAACCAAGAAATAAGATAAAGAGTTCAGTTCAGTCGCTCAGTCGTGTCCGACTCTTTGCGACCCCATGAATCGCAGCACGCCAGACCTCCCTGTCCGTCACTATCTCCCGGAGTTCACTCAGACTCACGTCCATCGAGTCCGTGATGCCATCCAGCCATCTCATCCTCTGTCGTCCCCTTCTCCTCCTGCCCCCAATCCCTCCCAGCATCAGAGTCTTTTCCAATGAGTCAACTCTTCACATGAGGTGGCCAAAGTACTGGAGCTTCAGCTTTAGCATCATTCCTTCCAAAGAAATCCCAGGGTTGATCTCCTTCAGAATGGACTGGTTGGATCTCCTTGCAGTCTAAGGGACCCTCAAGAGTCTTCTCCAAGACCTCAGTTCAAACGCACGCAGTCTCAAAACGACAGAATGATCTCTGTTCGTCTCCAAGGCAAACCATTCAAT
>NW_024071628.1:0-6983 GCF_014754425.2 Oryx dammah
ATTGAATGGTTTGCCTTGGAGACGAACAGAGATCATTCTGTCGTTTTGAGACTGCGTGCGTTTGAACTGAGGTCTTGGAGAAGACTCTTGAGGGTCCCTTAGACTGCAAGGAGATCCAACCAGTCCATTCTGAAGGAGATCAACCCTGGGATTTCTTTGGAAGGAATGATGCTAAAGCTGAAGCTCCAGTACTTTGGCCACCTCATGTGAAGAGTTGACTCATTGGAAAAGACTCTGATGCTGGGAGGGATTGGGGGCAGGAGGAGAAGGGGACGACAGAGGATGAGATGGCTGGATGGCATCACGGACTCGATGGACGTGAGTCTGAGTGAACTCCGGGAGATAGTGACGGACAGGGAGGTCTGGCGTGCTGCGATTCATGGGGTCGCAAAGAGTCGGACACGACTGAGCGACTGAACTGAACTCTTTATCTTATTTCTTGGTTTGAGTTTGTTTTGATTTTTCTTTTTCTAATTCCTTTAAGTAGAGGCTTGGATTATTGATTTGAGACTATTCTTCTTTCTTAAAAATACATATTTTCAAGATAGCGTATATCCTAACATACATACACGTGTGCATGCTATATACTCTGTCTAAGCCATCATTTAGCTTCATCCCACAAATCTTGGTGTGTTGTACTTGAATTTTCAGTCAGTTTAAAATATTTTCTAATTTCCTTTGAATCTTCTTTGATATTATTTAAAAGTCTGCTGTTCAGGGGCTTCCCCGGTGGTCTGGTAGTAAAGAGCCTGCCTTCCAGCGCTGGGCACAGGGGCTCTGTCCCTGGCGAGGGAACTGAGGTCACGCATGCCTGCAGCTGGACTGACGCTGCACCACAGCGAGGAGCCTGCAAACCGCAGCGAAGACCTGCGTGTGCAGCTGAGGCCTGCCGCAGCCGAAGCATCAGTCAGACGGCTGTCGCGTAGTTTATCAAATTCCTGGCTTGTAGTCTAATTCCAGGATGGTCAGAGAACAACTTTTATGATTTTAATTCTTTGAAAAATTTTACGGTTTTATGGTCCGTGTTGGTGAATATTGCTTATGTACTTTAAAACATGTAAATTCTGCTGTTACTGAGTGGAGTGTTTGCTTGAATGTTGTTAAGTTTTTTTGTTTGATTGTAGTTTTAGAAGAGTTTTTATTGGGAGATGGTTAGCAGCGTTGTTCTGGGTGTATAGCGGGGTGAGTGGGTGATCAGTTAGTGCCCTATTCCTGATGGCCTTTCGGCTGCTAGTCCGTCCGGCACTGAGAGAGGCATGTTGGCGGCTCTGGCTGAAGCTGTGGGCGTCTTGGTTTCTCCTCACACTTGCGTGTTTGTGTTGTGCACTTCAGAGCTCTGTTGTTGGTGCGTATGCGTTTTTGATTGTTATGTCTTTTGGTGACTTGATCCCTTCTTTTCATTTAGGCTATGTTTCTCTTAACCCTGGCAGTTTTCTTGGCTCTGAGATCTGCTTCGTCTGATACTGACAGAACCACGTTAGTGTATTTTAATTGGTGCTTGTGTGATGCAGCTTTTCCTATTATTTTGCTTTTAACCTATGTTCTTTTACTTAGTGGATTTCTTATAGACAGCTGCTGGATTAATTTTCGTCAGTCCTGCACGTTCCTGTTGTCATCCCGTTTGTATTTCTTTCACTTGAAATGTTCTTACTAACGGGAGGCCTCTTTCCTGGGTGGGTTACTGAGCGAGTGTCTATGTGGTGGGACTGTAGGGTGCTTCTGTGAGTCCCGTGACGCTCCCTTTTTTGACTCCATCGGCCTTCTCAATACGCATGGAGGCACAAGGTGACTTTATTTTAGAGACCGTATAACCAGAACGAGCTGAAGTAGAGCGATTTGTGTCTCGAGGGCGTGCAGGACATGTTTGTTAGCTGTGCAGTCAAGGCTCCTGATCGTTGCTGCTCACCCAGCTGTGTGTGACGCTCCGCGGCCCCATGGACGGTAGCATTCCACGCCTCCCTGTCCCTCACCATCTCCCAGTTTGCCCAAGGTCATGTCCATTGCATCAGTAGTGCCATCCAGCCATCTCGTCTTCTGATGCCTTCTTCTCCCCTCAGTCTTTATCGGCATCAGGGACTTTTCCAATGGATCGGCGGTTTGCGTCAGGTGACCAAAATATTGGAGTTTCAGCTTCAGCATCAGTCCTTCCAATGAGTATTCCAGGTTGATTTCCTTTAAGACTGACTGGTTTGATCTCCTTGCTGTACAAGGGACTCTCAAGAGTCTTCCCCAGCACCACAGATTGAAGGCATCAATTCTTTGGCGCTCTGCCTTCTTTAACAGTCCAGCTCCCCGGTTTCTAGGTTATCTTAGCGTAATTCCAGTAATATTTGTAGCATTTGATTATCATATCTCCTGTGGAAGTGAACTTTTTCTCATTCATAGAACACAAAGAACATTTTTCTCTCAATTTAACTACATTATTAGTTACGTGTTGAGACTGAATAAGAAGTTAGTAGGTTTAACTTTTCATGACCCAGGAATTTTTTTTTAATAAGCTTTTCATTTTGGAATAATTTTAGACTTACAGAAAAGTTGCAAAGTTGGTATAGAGAGTTCTGATACTCCCTTCAGCCAACTTTTCCTAATGTTGACATCTTCCTTAACCTTGGTGTATTTGTCAGGACTAAGACATTACAAGTCGTACAGTATTATTAACTACAGACTGTCTGGGTTTCACTAAGTTTTCCGCAAATACCCTATTTGTGTTCTTGGATTGATTCCAGGACATCTCATTGCATTTAGTGACCCCCAATTTTTTTTCTCTAGAAGTCCTTGGCAGTTATTCCACTGGGGTGAAATAGCCTGGCAGGGGAAACATTCTTTCCAAGTTCCTGCTGAGAGTTTAGCTCCCTCTGTGGAGGTTCCTAAAAGGCGTGGCCTGTCAGTGCAGGTGTGTCCCTAGCTGATGGTCAGGACAGCCTGGAGAAGGGAGTCACCAGCCCTCTGCCAGAGCTGCTTGGCTGCCTCGGATAAAGAAATACCGCAAGTGTATTCTTGACACTCCTTGTAATATTGTTGTTGGTGTCTGGTTTTAAAAGCGTGAAAAGCAACATCACTCATTAAGTGGGTTAAATTGTAGCTACAGTCAGTATTCTTTTTATTTTCTGAGCGTGCCACATGGCTTGCGGGATCAGTTTCCCAGTCAGGGAACCAACCTGGGCCACCTCAATGAAAGGGCCAAATCCTAACCTCTAGGCCACCAGGGAGCTCCCCAATATTCTCTGTTCCTTTAAAAGGATGGAAAGTCAGTTGTATCTGACTTTAAGAAAGAGAAACCAGGACGGTGGGCTCTCCCAGCCGGGCATCCCAGCTGCGTGTCTCTCTGCGAGCACGTTGGCTGCCCTCCGTGTGTTTGCGCGCTTGTCGGTGCCCATGCCGCTCCGGCCGGGACGCTGGGACGGGCAAGTCAGGACTTGGAGAGCCTGGGAGCTGAGCCGGGCGGCGGCAGAACACACCTCTGTTGCCCGGCAGTGCTTGCTGCCTGAGGAGCCCGAGGCCCGGAGAGCCGAGCTGGAAGACTCCTGTGAGGGCCCCGGTGAGGGCCCGCCTGCAGCCTTCAGCTCCTGGTGGCGTGGGTCACTTTCCAGTAAGTGTCCAGGAGACAGAGTCCTCCCGTTGCTGTGGTCTTGTCTCACCCAGGCTGCACAGCGTCCTTTCCTCTGCGCCCGTCTTCCCTCCCGCTCTTCCCTTTTCTGCAGGTGGACCCGTTCTGCGCGAGCATCCGGGATCCTTCGCCCGGCCTTGGGGACGCCGTTCCTTGCTCTCCCTCCCGCGCGTTGCCTCCCAGACTCTGGCTGAACGGCGGCTGCTCCTCCTCCTCGCTCTCAGCAGCCTCCTGCCGCCTGCACAGCAGGAGCGGGCCACGCTCTGTGGTGCTGTGTCTTTTTTTTTTTTTTTTTTTAACACTCACTTGGCTGTGTCAGCTCTTAGCTGTGGCACAGGGGACCTTTCGTCATTGAGGCCTGGGGGACCTGGACCTGTAGTTGCAACATGTGGGATCCAGTTCCCAGACCAGGGGAGGCGCCTGTGTCCCCTGCACTGACCGGTGGCTTCCTAGCCTGAGGCCCATTGGGGACGCCCCATTGGGGCCGCGTCTGCCCAGCGCTGGCCTTGCTGCTTTGCCCGCTCACTGCTGTGTCTCTCCGGGGGCCACGTTCTGTCCGTGTGGCACGTGCTGCCTTCAGCAGCCTGGGCTCTCTCGGTGCCTGTCCTCAGTTTGGCCACAGCCATGGGTTGGAATGGATCACAGGCCCCGGTTTACTGGGCTGTTCTCTCTAAAGTGAGCTCTGAGGCTTATCCGGCACGTGGTACGTGCGGAGAAAGCTTTTCTCTGAGACCCAGCCAGGTCACGTGAGTTCCTGCAACTCCAACTTCTAACCCTTTTTACTGAAATGTGGTGGTTTTGTCTGCTAATTTGGAAGGCTTTGTTGTTTTTCCACAGTTCATCCTATGCTCTGGAGGTTCTAACTATTGATTTGAGCAAGTCTGTTAACCCCCGGAATCTTGCAGCAGAGTGTGTGAGCGTGGCCTGGCTCTCTCCACATCGCCGCTCCTTTCCTGTCTTGAACGCTTCCTCTTCTGTTGGGCTGTGTTTGTTCAGTTCAGTCGCTCAGTTGTGTCCGACTCTTTGCGACCCCATGAATCGCAGCACGCCAGGCCTCCCTGTCCATCACCAACTCCCGGAGTTCACTCAGACTCACGTCCATCGAGTCCGTGATGCCATCTAGCCATCTCATCCTCGGTCGTCCCCTTCTCCTCCTGCCCCCGGTCCCTCCCAGCATCAGAGTCTTTTCCAATGAGTCAAATCTTCGCATGAGGCAGCCAAAGTACTAGAGTTTCAGCTTTAGCATCATTCCTTCCAAAGAATACCCAGGGTTGATCTCTTTCAGAATGGACTGGTTGGATCTCCTTGCAGTCCAAGGGACTCTCAAGAGTCTTCTCCAACACCACAGTTCAAAAACATCAATTCTTCAGCGCTCAGCCTTCTTCACAGTCCAACTCTCACATCCATACATGACCACAGGAAAAACCATAGCCTTGACTAGGCGGACCTTAGTCGGCAAGGTAATGTCTCTGCTTTTGAATATGCTATCTAGGTTGGTCATAACTTTTCTTCCAAGGAGTAAGCGTCTTTTAATTTCATGGCTGCAGTCACCATCTGCAGTGATTTTGGAGTCCAAAAAATAAAGTCTGACATTGTTTCCACTGTTTCCCCATCTATTTCCCATGAAGTGATGGGACCGGATGCCATGATCTTCGTTTTCTGAACGTTGAGCTTTAAGCCAACTATTTTACTCTTCTCTTTCACTTTCATCAAGAGGCTTTTTAGCTCCTCTTCACTTTCTGCCATAAGGGTGGTGTCATCTGCATATCTGAGGTTACTGATATTTCTCCCAGCAATCTTGATTCCAGCTTGTGTTTCTAACAGTCCAGCGTTTCTCATGATGGACTCTGCGTAGAAGTTAAATAAGCAGGGTGACAGTATACAGCCTTGACGTACTCCTTTTCCTATTTGGAACCAGTCTGTTGTTCCATGTCCAGTTCTAACTGTTGCTTCCTGACCTGCATATAGGTTTCGCAAGAGGCAGGTCAGGTGGTCTGGTATTCCCATCTCTTTCAGAATGTTCCACAGTTTATTGTGATCCACACAGTCAAAGACTTTGGTATAGTCAATAAGGCAGAAATAGATGTTTTTCTGGAACTCTCTTGCTTTTTCCATGATCCAGCAGATGTTGGCAATTTGATCTCTGGTTCCTCTGCCTTTTCTAAAACCAGCTTGAACATCAGGGAGTTCACGGTTCACGTATTGCTGAAGCCTGGCTTGGAGAATGTTGAGCATCACTTTACTAGCATGTGAGATGAGTACAATTGTGCGGTAGTTTGAGCATTCTTTGGCATTGCCTTTCTTTGGAATTGGAATGAAAACTGACCTTTTCCGGTCCTGTGGCCACTGCTAAGTTTTCCAAATGTGCTGGCATATTGAGTGCAGCACTTTCACAGCATCATCTTTCAGGATTTGAAATAGCTCAGCTGGAATTCCATCACCTCCACTGGCTTTGTTCCTAGTGATGCTTTCTAAGGCCCACTTGACTTCACATTCCAGGATGTCTGGCTCTAGATGAGTGATCACACCATCGTGATTATCTGGGTCGTGAAGATCTTTTTTGTACAGTTCTTCTGTGTATTCTTGCCACCTCTTCTTAATATCTTCTGCTTCTGTTAGGTCCAGACCATTTCTGTCCTTTATCGAGCCCATCTTTGCATGAAATGTTCCCTTGGTATCTCTAATTTTCTTGAAGAGATCTCTAGTCTTTCTCATTCTGTTCTTTTCCTCTATTTCTTTGCATTGATCACTGAAGAAAGCTTTCTTATCTCTTCTTGCTATTCTCTGGAACTCTGCATTCAGATGCTTATATCTTTCCTTTTCTCCTTTGCTTTTCGCTTCTCTTTTCACAGCTATTTTTAAGGCCACCCCAGACAGCCATTTTGCTTTTTTGCATTTCTTTTCCATGGGGATGGTCTTGATCCCTGTCTCCAGTACAATGTTATGAACCTCATTCCATAGTTCATCAGGCACTCTATCTATCAGATCTAGGCCCTTAAATCTATTTCTCACTTCCACTGTATAATCATAAGGCATTTGATGTAGGTCATACCTGAATGGTCTAGCGGTTGTCCCTACTTTCTTCAATTTGAGTCTGAATTTGGTAATAAGGAGTTCATGATCTGAGCCACAGTCAGCTCCTCGTCTTGTTTTTGTTGACTATATAGAGCTTCTCCATCTTTGGCTGCAAAGAATATAATCAGTCTGATTTCGGTGTTGACCATCTGGTGATGTCCATGTGTAGAGTCTTGTCTTGTGTTGTTGGAAGAGGGTGTTTCTATGACCAGTGCATGTTCTTGGCAAAACTCTATTAGTCTTTGCCCTGCTTCATTCCACATTCCAAGGTCAAATTTGGCTGTTACTCCAGGTGTTTCTT
>NW_024071629.1:0-6980 GCF_014754425.2 Oryx dammah
CCAATTTGCATAGGGCAGGCCCAGGTGGAAGAAAAACATATAAAACGAGGAACCAAAGCACTCTCTCTCTCTTTCTCTCCCACGTGTGTGAGCTCTTTCTCTCTCTCTCCCTCCCCCACGCGCTCCTCCACTCTCTTCCCATCAAGTCTTTGAGTTGGCATGCCCTCACGCTTCGAGGATGGAATCTCCTGCTATCTTCTAATAAAATAGAGCTGTAAAACTGATTTGCCTAAGAGCTATAACACGGTTTGTCCAAGACCCAAGAGCTGTGATGCACCGAGGGCTTTAATGTCCATCACTCCAAATCTTTGTTGTGACGAGACAAAGAACCAAGGAACATACACTCGCGTGACATCTATGGTGCTGTGACTCGGATATAACCTGGCTGAAACAACCTCCACGCGGAAGAGGCCAGGCACAGCAGGAGCCCAACTCAGTGAAGCTCCCTTGGTAGAGGTGGAACGTGAAGAAAATCCAGCACAGGAGAAGGTCCATTGTGCTGGAAACCAGGAGAGTGAAAAACAAACCCAACAGAAAGGTCACACGCCCCAGTCTCAGATTCCAGAAGACCTCTAATTAAGGTAAGATGTCCTCGCTCCTATGGCTAGGGGGACATGCCTAATGAAATCCTAATTCCTTTACAATCTCTCGTTTCTTGTTCCCTCAAACCTTCTGCAAACAGGCGGGCAGCAGGGGGCACAATTGAGGGACTCATATCAAGGGAACGTTTCATGCAAAGATGGGCTCAATAAAGGACAGAAACGGTATGGACCTAACAGAAGCAGAAAATATTAAGAGGAGATGGCAAGAATACACAGAAGAACTGTACAAAAAAGATTTTCATGAGCCAGATAATCACGATGGTGTGATCACTCATCTAGAACCAGACATCTTGGAATGTGAAGTCAAGTGGGCCTTAGAAAGCAACATTACGAACAAAGCTAGTGGAGGTGATGGAATTCCAGTTGAGCTATTTCAAATGCTGAAAGATGATGCTGTGGAAGTACTGCACTCAATATGCTAGCAAATTTGGAAAACTCAGAAGTGGCCACAGGGCTGGAAAAAGGTCAGTTTTCATTCCAATCCCAAAGAAAGGCAATGCCAAAGAATGCTCAAACTACGGCACAATTGCACTCATCTCAAACGCTAGTAAAGTAATGCTCAAAATTCTCCAAGCTAGGCTTCAGCAATACGTCAACCATGAACTTCCTGATGTTCAAGCTGGTTTTAGAAAAGGCAGAGGAACCAGAGATCAAATTGCCAACATCTGCTGGATCATGGAGAAAGCAAGAGAGTTCCAGAAAAACATCTATTTCTGCTTTATTGACTATGCCAAAGCCTTTGACTGTGTGGATCACAATCAACTGTGGAAAATTCTGAGAGAGATGAGAATACCAGACCACCTAACCTGCCTCTTGAGAAATCTGTATGTAGGCCAGGACGCAACAGTTAGAACTGGACATGGTACTACAGACTGGTTCCAAATAGGAAAAGGAGTACGTCAAGGCTGTATATTGAGAAACGCTGGACTGGAAGAAACACAAGCTGGAATCAAGATTGTGGGAGAAACATCAATAACCTCAGATATGCAGATGACACCACCCTTATGGCAGAAAGTGAAGAGGAACTAAAAAGCCTCTTGATGAAAGTAAAAGAGGAGAGTGAAAAAGTCGGCTTAAAGCTCAACATTGAGAAAATGAAGATCATGGCATCTGGTCCCATCACTCCATGGGAAATAGATGGGGGAAACTGTGGAAACAGTGTCAGACTTTATTTTGGGGGGCTTCAAAATCACTGCAGATGGTGATTTCAGCCATGAAATTAAAAGACACTTACTCCTTGGAAGAAAAATTATGATCAACCTAGATAATATATTCAAAAGCAAAGAGATTACTTTGCCGACTAAGATCCGTCTAGTCAAGGCTATGGTTTTTCCTGTGGTCGTGTATGGATGTGAGAGTTGGACTGTGAGGAAGGCTGAGCGCCGAAGAATTGATGCTTTTGAACTGTGGTGTTGGAGAAGACTCTTGAGAGTCCCTTGGATTGCCAGGAGATCCAACCAGCCCATTCTGAAGGAGATCAGCCCTGGGATTTCTTTGGAAGGAATGATGCTAAAGCTGAAACTCCAGTACTTTGGCCACCTCATGCGAAGAGTTGACTCATTGGAAAAGTCTTTGATGCTGGGAGGGATTGGGGGCAGGAGGAGAAGGGGACGACCGAGGATGAGATGGCTGGATGGCATCACAGGCTCGATGGATGCGAGTCTGAGTGAACTCTGGGAGTTGGTGATGGACATGGAGGCCTAGCGTGCTGTGATTCATGGGGTCGCAAAGAGTCGGACACGACTGAGTGACTGAACTGAACTGAACTGGAGAGGCTACTCCTCAGCATGTCCCAAAGGCGCTATCTGCTGAGCCCCAGTAGCTATTACACAAGCCGGTGGGGGTTCTTCTGTCCTTTCTCTTCTCTGTGCCAAGGATCAGACCAATGAAATTGTGAGCACCTGTCAGTAGCAAATTTTCTGGCAGGCTATGAAGGGGACTCCTTGGCACAATTTACCCACTGCTTTTTCCTCCTGTGTTTCAGCTCTCTCCCGGGACTCAAGCTTGTCCAAAACTAATGAAACTCAGGCCCTGATGTCTCATTGCAAAAATTCATTGAGAGACAAAGCAATAAGAGGTGGATTTGTTAGGATCCAGAGAGAAGCCATTCTTCAGGGTGTGAACCATTGCTAAGGGAAAGGGCTGGGGCCACAGAATTAGGCCTGGCTAGGTTTTGTGAGGGGGTGGAATTCATGAGTGGGAGGATCATCCCTACCATTGGGGAACCACCCACTCCTCCCTCTTGGAGCTGCCACCTCTGGGTGTGTTTGTTGGCTTACAGATTGGGGATTAAGTGTTTGAATTTGACTTGTCATCTTGGACCCAACTGATTTTAGTTGGTTTACATTATACCCTTGTGCTATGTCATTCTTTCAAAGGTTGTGCTCTGCCTCCTTCCCTCCTGTTTGATGCTCTTTGCCTGAGCCCCATCCAGACCCACAAGGTTGTCTCTATAATCTTCTGGAGAGACAACCAGAAAATAGCTGGCCTTGGGAGGGAAATACTCTATAATATCCAACCCTCTAATCCTACCCAGTACTGGTCACAATGGAGATCTTGGGGACACACAACTCCAGTCCGGGGGTCCCAGGAGGTCATCACACCTTGACCTGCCTATGGATCTGGTCCTCGAAAGGTTGTCACGCCTCAACCTGCTTGGGGATCCTCTAGTCCCAGGGGTCCCAGGAATCGTCATGCCTTGACCTGCCCGGGGATTCAGTCTCTATGAGGCTGTCATGCTTTAGCCTGCCTGGGGATTTGCACCCTGACCCAGGGACGCCTGTTCCTCAGGTTGCAACAGTTCTGGGTAGGACAAGCTTCAGAAAGACTCACCCCTAAGGAAGTCCACCCATGGAAACAGAGGAAGCCTATTGTGGGACTGTGCCCAGGCTCAGCAATAACTCAGGAGCCCAGTGAGAACCCCATTGCCTTTCTGGAAAGGTTAAAAGAGGCACTCCAAAAGTTTACCAATCTGGACTTAGACTCTTATGAGGGACAGGTGATTTTAAAGGACAAATTCCTGTCCCAATGTGCATCAGATATCAGAATTAAGTTACAACAGCTACAACAGCAGGACCCTGCTTCCTCTTTAGATGAGATGGCCCAGACAGCCACCAATACCTTTTATAACATATAACAGGAGAAGGAGACCAAGGCCCAGGAGAAGGAGAAAAAGAAAGAGACAAGGCATGCCCAGATGCTGTCCACCCTCCAGAGAAGCCCTATGGCAAACCCTGAGTCCTTGAAGGACAAGGCACAAAACAAATGCCTGATCTGTAGACAGGCGGGGCATTGGGCCAAAGAGTGTCCAAACAGTGACAAGTCTCCTAGAATGGCGTGCCACAAATGCCATCAACTGGGACACTGGGCGACACTCTGCCCTTGGGACCCAAGAGCCTCAAGGTCAAGCGCCAAGCCTACCCTCACGATGGTTCAAGAGGACTGAAGTGGCCCACTCCAGCCAGCCTGCCTGTCACAGATAACTATCACGGGGCTGGAGCCAAGGGTGCAACTGGATGTGGCAGGTAGGTCCGAGAATTTCTTGGTTGACACAGGGGCTACCTACTCTGTGTTGATCTCCTACTCCGAAGCCTTCTCTTCCCAAACCTGTACCATTTTGGGTGCTACACGAAAAGCAACTACTAAAAGATTCACCCAAGCACTTCTTTGTTGCTGGGATAGACAAATATTTTCTCACCAGTTTCTGGTGGTCCCTGAGTGTCCTACTCCCTTATTGGAAAGAGATATACTCACTAAACTGGGGATCACCCTTGTAATGGGAAGTTTTTAAGCCCCTAGAGCTCTACAGCTCCTGGTTACTACTGAAGAACCCATTACATCTTCAATAGAGAGGGACCAAAAACTATGGGAAGACAAAATTAACCCCCAGGTGTGGGACCAGGGGATTCCTGGACGAGCCCACCAAGCTGAACCGGTCATCATTGTTCTCCGAGATCCCACTCTGTCTCCTAACTGGAAACAATACCCTCTCAAAAGAGAGGCCAGGGAGGGACTACAGCCTTTAATAAATAAATTCCTTGCTTGTGGGCTATTGGTCCCTACCAGTTTGCCATGTAACACCCCAATCCTTTCAGTAAAGAAAAAAGATGGAACCTGGCGAATGGTTCAAGGTCTCCAGATCATAAATGAAGATGTAGTCCCCTCCATCCCACAGTACCCAATCCTTATGTAATCTTGGGAGAAACCCCACCAATGACAAGTGGTTTAAGTCTTGGATCTCAAAGATGCATTTTTTTGCATACCACTGGCTAAAGAATCCCAATATCTTTTTGCCTTTGAGTGGGAGGTAAACAGGAGAAAAACACCAACAGATGACTTGGACAGTATTACCTCAGTGGTTCAGATCCTTAACCAGGATCTCCTAGATCTGGACCTGGGACCTAATGGAAAAAATATTACAATATGTAGATGACCTACTAATCTGCTCTCCAGATGAGAAAAGTGCCCAACAACATGCAATTCAGGTTATAAACTTCTTGGCAGAAAGGGGATATAAAGTCTCCCGTGCTAAGGCACAGATGGTAGAGACAATGGTCCTTTACCTGGGAGTTCAGATTATACACGGGTCCAGGAGGCTGTCCTCTGATAGGATACAAGGAATCCTCCAGTTTCCCTCCCCCACAACTCAAAAACAATTGAGAGCTTTCCTGGGGCTAACTGGATATTGTAGAATCTGGATACTCAACTATGGTCTAATTGCCCAGCCCTTATATGAAAGCTTAAAGGGACGAGATGATTCAATCCCACTGATGTGGGGAACTCCTCAAAAGAAGGCAGAGGCTACACTAAAACAGGCCTGAACTCAGGCACTTGCCTTGAGGTTGCCAGACCCAGAAAAAGCATTCAAACTTTATGTCCATGAAAGAGAGGCAATAGCTTTGGGAGTGTTAACTCAAAGGTTGGGATCTGAGCCCCAACCTGTAGCTTACTTATCTAAGACGCTCGATCCAACTACCCAAGGTTGGCCCCCCACCTTTGAAATCTTGCAGCTATTGCAATCATGATAGAAGATGCTTTAAAACTCTCCTTTAGTGGCAAACTAACTATTTTTACCAGCCACCAAGTAAAACAACTTCTAAATGGGAGAAGCCATTTATGGATGTCTGATCAAAGAATCCTCAGATATCAAGCAATGCTGATGGAAAATCCAGGCCTCACTATATCCCCTTGTGAGGTTCTTAGCCCAGCCACCCTCCTGCCTACCCCCGAGGGCTCTCTTCCCTTTTACTCTTGTCTAGAAACCTTGGACCACTAGACAAAACCCTGGACCACTAGACAAAACCCTGAGAGGGATTGTCAGAAGATCCTCTGACCAATCCTGAGGAAATCTGGTACACTGATGGAAGCAGCTTTGTCTTGGATGGAAAAAGAAGAGCCGGGTATGCCGTAGTCTCCAATTTTGAGATCATAGAGGCTAAGCCTCTGCCACCAGGTACTTCAGGCCAATTAGCTGAGCTCATAGCCCTGACTCGAGCTTTAGAGCTGGGAAAAGGAAAAAAGAATAGCCATTTACACTGATTCCAAATATGCCTTTCTGGTGCTACATGCACATGCTGCTATTTGGGAAGAAAGGGGCCACTTGACCACCCGAGGGTCCCCAATCAAATATGGTGATCATATTCTTTGACTCTTGGAGGTAGTCCATCTGCCCACCGAGGTTTCAGTCTCCCATTGTAAAGAACACCAAAAAGGGAACACAGAAGTGGCACGAGGGAACCAAGCAGCTGATCAGGCAGCTAGGAGAGCACCATTACAGAACCATGACCTGATAGGGATTGCCACCTTAGTTCCACAGACTAATTTGCCAGAAACTCCTTCATATACTGAAGGTGAGACTCTTAAAGCTAAGAGTGAGGGCTTTCAAGAAGATCATATTGGGTGGTTCCAAAAGGAGGGACTCCCTTTTCTGCCTGGGAACCTCAGTGGAACTTGGTTAACTCCTTACATGCCACTACTCACTTAGGAGGAAAGGCCCTCCAAAGATTACTAGAAAGGTCCTTCAGAGGAACAGGCTTACAAACAACTATAAGACAGGTGGTCTCCTCTTGTCCCACTTGCCAATTAAACAACCCCCAAGGAGCTCGACACCCCAGCTGGCCCAGCCCATCCGACAATGTGCGGCCTACCCAGGAGAGGACAGGCAGATGGACTTCACCCAGATGCCAGCTTCTCAAGGGTATAAATACCTATTAGTCGTGATAGATACATTCACAGGATGGTTTGAAGGCTTTCCCACCCGGACTGAGAAGGCTGAGGAGGTGGTAAAAAAAAAAAAAAAAAAAACTGCTTCATGAAATCATTCCAAGATTTGGTCTGCCCAGGTCATTACAAAGTGACAATGGGACATCATTTACTTCC
>NW_024071630.1:0-6978 GCF_014754425.2 Oryx dammah
GGTCTGGGAGACCTGAAGAGGCACCATGCTGGCCTGGCTGCCCCTCCTGCCCTGCTGGCTGAAACTTCAGAGACTGCACTGTGCCCTGGGGCATGTCCCCCATCCCCCACACTTCTGTCTCCATGTTGGTGGTGGTGGGGATAGTTATTCCCACTCCTTGGTTCTTCTCTTGGTTCTGTCTTAATAAACTTTATGCTCCACAAAGATGTATTGCACTGCTTTGCATTCTCTCTGGTTAGAGAAGTATGTAGTCATGTAGTAAGTGAGCAAATTGCAAGCCTGGGTTCATGTTACTGCTGTTTGTCTTGTACAACTTAGAACGTTGTCAAGCTTGGGGCTTGGTTGGCCAGCCCCCCTCCAGGGGCTCAACCATCTCAAGATTCACCTCCCGTCTCATCTGTGGTGCTGCCAGTCTTGCACTCACAGCAGGCACTCACTCCTGGTCACTCACAGTCAGGGCAGTGTCCAGGCAGGTTAGAAGCAAGGTCAGAGGCCTGTTTTGCTTTGTCTCTGAAGCCTAAGCAAGACTATCTATGTAACGTCCCTAACGTGGGGTTAGCAATAAGTGCTTTAAAAAGCTATGCAGGAGATTCTGATGTACCCAGTGTCCGACAGCCACTACCTTAGAATAATTATTTGCCAGTTTCCGGTGGCTTCTTTTCTTCCAGGCAGTGTTGGGTAGAGCCCAGGGTTTGGAATCGGAGTCCTTGGTGCCATATTGTGACCTCAGCATATCATCTGTCACATCTTGGCCAACTGACCAACCCCTAACTCTGCGGTCCTAATTTCTGCACAGGTAAAATGGGATATTACTTGATATGATTGTTTAAAGGTTACATGAGATGAGACCAGCCAAATGACCACTCATCTGTCCCACTGCATGCAAGTACTGAACAAAGTCAGCTAGTCCTTTTAAAGTCTGCATCTCAGTTATATGGCCACGGGTCAGGCTGGTGTGTACAGTCATCTTATCTTCAATACAAACAACAAAAAAGGTCTCTAAATTCAGTTCAAATCTCCTAATACCCCTAGATACTCCCACTCCAGTCAGGTGTCAAGATGAAGAGTCCAGTTTATTTCTTAACTGATTTACTAGAATTACGGACACATCACTCCCAGGCCTTTCCTGACTGAGGCTGGAGGAATTTTCCTCTGGAGCATTTCCATCCTCCCCACGTTCAACAGGCTTCCATCAATCTGCTTCTCTCCACTAAACCATAAACACCCTCCAGCCGTATCATAAATGCTCTCAGAGAAAAGCACATTCAGAATCAACCATTCACTCCCGGGAACCAATACAGAAACATCAGAAGGTAAGATGGACACAGGAACACAGTCTGTTTTTACGTTTGTCTGTATGTTCAATAGTTTATTTTTTTGAATAAGGAATCCATACTGTGATTTAAAGGTTTAAATATTATAAAAGAGAATGTAATGCATACTTATTCTCTTTCCCACCTTTGGCACTTCCGTTCCAACTCAGAGGCAACCATGTTTATGAATTTTTTAAGTAAACTTACAGGGAGTCTGTACATGCAAAAATCATGGGGGAAAAATCACTATATGTGTACGTGTGTCTGTGTATCTCCTCCTTTGTTTTCCACAAAATGTAGTATATGATACACACTGTTTGTACCAGGAACATGGAAAGCATGACCAATAAGATTAACGAGAAAGCTTGATAATCTGCAAAGTCCACCAGAGGGGATGCCTGATAATCTGGGTGATATTTTGCAATATCAAAGAATCTTATCCTGTCTTTTGTGTCTCCGGCTGCACAGCTGCTCTTTTGATGGCTGTGTCCGTATGTGTGTGCATATATGTATGCACACACAATGTCAAATACTTGCTCAGTAGATGCTTTGCTATATGTCTGAAGACAAATCAAAATCTTTATAGACAGGATTTGTATTTTAGACTCAAGATCAGATAGTCTCTAAGTGGTCCTAAAATTCAGGTGATGAATGACAGCTTCCAATACTACACACATATGTGTCTATATATGATCAAAATCGCGTAGAGAACTTTTCTTTTTTAAACTCTGGACTTTAGAATTAGACACACTTAAATTTGAACCCGGATTCTGTGATTTTGTCTTTGTCTTCTTGGCAAATTAGTTCAGCTATCTATGCTTCTATTTCCCCATCTGGAGATAATCAAAGTCTCACAAAACTGTTGTAAACTAAAATCACCTATGTAAAACTCTTAGCGTATTCCTCATGCATAGCAATAGAATAAATGGGAATAAACTGAATGACTTTTAAAGACTTCTCAGATTATTCCTGGTATTTTTTAATAGAAAAAAATATATCAATTTCAAAGGAAGTGTGTATCAGCTCATAGGTACTATTAGGCTTTAGAAACTTACTTTTGATAGTCACTCTGATCATATATCTATGGAAACAGCATATGTGTGGCTGAATTAAAAGCTCTCACCCCTGCTCTACAGGAGCCATAGAGACTGGGTTTCTAGAGGAGAATGAATTAATTCCCCGAAGTGTTCATGGGGAACACAGGACTTGAAAGAGGTGTTGGACCTCCTAGTGCTAGGTCCACTTTACTTTCAGTGTGTTCTTTGCATTCAATGAACACTTTGTAAGCGATAGGGCTAGAGAATTAACTATAAACACCTAACCACACTGCAGCAGAACAACAGCCTTTTCACCAAAATATACTTCCCCAACTAAACTCAAAACCTTGGTGGTCCCATATGACTAATGTCCAGGCCCTAATTATCTCTGAATCCCTAGAACAGAAAGAGTTATCTGGCACGTGGCCTGGGCTATTTGTTAATTGCTGATGGAAGCAATGAATGCCTTTTACAATAGTTATGGTGGCAAATAGTGTCCTTTTTAGGTCAACAATAATCGCCTTGAAGGGGCTTCCCAGGTGGGGCCAGTGGTAGAGAATACACCTACCAATGCGAGAGACACAGAGACATGGGTTTGAGCCCTGGGTAGGGAAGATCCCTGCAGAAGGAAATGGAAAGCTGCTCCAGTATTCTTGCCTGAAAATTTCCATGGACAAAGGAGCCTGGTGGACTATCACGGCATATACAGGCCATGGGGTTGCAAAGAGTCGGACACGACTGAGCAAATGCAGACAACAGCCTTTAACTTTGAAGAAAGCAGCTCACCTACATGCTGCTCTGCCTCTCCTCCGTGCAATCCAGATGGAACTGAGAGAACCCACACTGGGCCACGTCAAAGGACATCTGAAACGACAGGGCTCACCTCACCTACTCTCTGGAAACAACTGCTGAAAACATTCTGTGAGCATGCTTTCACACACACACACTCACACACACTTTTCCCACAGAAGTAGTGAGCACCTTAACTAAAAATTCATCCTCAGGATCAGGAAGAGGCATTTAGTTTCCCAAAGAGGAATAGTATTAAAAGTATTCTGATCTGGTTCTGGGAATCATACATTAATGCAAAGATTTAAATTGCGATTTTCTGAGTAATAATCCAGTAATGATAACTATATTTAAAATTAATGAACAGAATAATGTGTTAGTCACTCAGTCAGGCCCAACTCTTTGCAATCCAATGGACTGTAGCCCAACAGGCTCCTCTGTCCATGGAATTCCCCAGGTAAGAATCCTGGAGGGGGTTTCCATTTCCTTCTCCAGGGGATCTTCACACCCATGGGTCGAATCAAGGTCTCCTGCATTGCAGGCAAATTCTTGACCATCTGAGCCACCAGGGGCCCTTTCTGATTGGCTCATGCTTGCCCACAGACTCCCCTTACTTGGCATTTAGTCTGAACATATAAAAATATACAGATTCCCAATCCTTATCTCTTCAGATCATCCTAAATCTGTCCCAGTAAGTCTACACCCTGGGTTTCTCTATTTTTGTAAGCTTCAGAGTGATTCCAGTTCCAGGTATGAGAACCATTCACTTGAACCACCTCAAACCCCTTTCCATTCCTAACAGTCAATGAGGCAGGCAGGTGAGAAGGCTGTAACATCGATCAGCCCACAGATCTTAAGGGGCCTGGAGTGGATCCCTGGAAAGGGGCACCTGATAGCCCCCGCCCCCTTAAATGTCCATCTGAAAGCTGCAAGCCAGGTATGAGAGGATACCCATCCCAGCTATATGTCAGCTCCTCAGTCAAGAGCATACTTTACTGGGATCCCCTGAACAAACTTCAGAGATTTTCCCAGGGTCCTTGTGAGAATCTGATGAGTCCAGATGTCAGTCACCATCCATGCTCCGTGTTTCTCCAGTCCCCGGAGCTAAGCCAATCACCTAGAGGCATCAGCTCATGGTAGAAGATTCTACCCCTTGTTCCCAGGTTCTTTCCTTATTGAAACTTCAAACCCCATTTCATCTAGACCCATGATCTGAACCTTCCCCTTTGCAAAAAGTCCAGAACCACGAAATGACATGGAAACTTTGTCACCTGGCTGTGTGGAAGGACCTGGGGTAAGGACAAGATGAACCAATCACCCTGTAATCTTCTTTAGCACCCCACATCAGTAGGAGTCAATAATTACTTGTGCACCTTTTCTCTGAGAGCACCTAACGCCACTGCAATTTGACAAACACTTGTGTGGCCAGGTGTGCTGCAGTCCATGGGGTCACAGAGTTGCACACGACTGAGCGACTGAACTGAACTGTGTGATTTCTTACCCAATAAGTCTCCTCCAGAAAACTAGCGTTATTATCACAGAGACCTGGACTCGTTCTGCTCACTCACATCCCCAGCACCTAGCACGGAGCCTGGCACACAGTACTCGGGGAAGTCTCACTCATTAATACAGGACAATGGGTCTTCTTATGGTTGCACAGGATGCTACTTTCCTGCCCCCTAGGAAATGTCTCTTTCAGAATCAGTTTGTCACTATATTGCTCACACCAACCATGGGGATTCTGAGTGCCCTCGCCTGGGTTCACAGAGGAGTAAGTAACCGTAAGATGCATAAGGAGGCTCAGGAAGTTGTAGCTATCCTGCCATGTTTAAGTCTCAAGTCAACAATCAACAGACACAGGCTGTCTATACTAGTTGAGGAGAAGGGTGATGGACAACTCTACAAGACCTCTGTTCTGCTCCTCTGATAGTGTCCACCCTAGACACTGCAGGCAAGTATGCACTGCAGATTAAATGCCCTGCTTCTGACAGAGAAGCGGCATCAGAAGCCTGTATTCTCAAGAGTATTGACTGGGACTTGAGGAAATAGTGGAGGAAGGGACATACAGGGGAATGGGTAAAAGGAGAGAACAATCTTAAGGGACAAAGAAAAGTGAGCCCAAATGTGTTTAACCAGTCAATCGAGGTATATTTGTATCCTGACTTACAAAGTACTCCTTCTTCCAATAAGATGAAGCATCTCTCTTAAACCCTCACCTAATATTTGAGCAATATAATGGGGATTAAATCAATGTTTCATATTTCATAGAGCCAAGGAAGCCACAATGAGTTTGTAAGAATCCAGAATGAGTCAAAATATCAGAGGTTTTGGAGAGGGGATGGATCTTCCAGAAATCTTCCCATTCAAATGCTTGACTTTGGATAACGCTTCATTTCCCCCATTTTATAGATAACACAAGCTAGTTCTAGGACTGAGATTCTGTGAGAAAGGTGTGAAGGGCCTCAAAAGGGCATAACCTGGTCCACTGTACAGTGTTTGGCAAAACTATGCTTATGACTCAGATAAGCTAGGACCTTATCCAAGTGACCCAGTGATTCCCAGACTCGTCAGAATTTATTTTAAAAACTTTTTAAGAACTGATTTCTGTAAGCCAGTTTCTGTTCAAAAACCTTTAATCCTCACAACAAGCTGGTGAAGTAGATACAATCAGTAGTTTGATTTTACTAGTGGAAAAATAAAAGTAAATTTCTTGAAATTGCACAACTAAAAAGCAGCCAACCAATTCTTAAAATTGGCAATAAAAAAGATAATCCAGGAGACCTCCCTTGTATGGAAGGTGGCTTTACCAATAGCCCTCCTCCAAACTCACATTGCTTCAGAAGAACAGGTTGGTTTTAGCCCTTATGAGATGTTATATCAGAGACCATTTTCTTATGTCAATGACCTCTTTTTAGATCTAGAGACCCAAACCCTTAAAAATTACACTATGCTCATTGGGTAATTCCAATAAGAAATGTGATTGTGGGGTGTCAACAAGGACCTGAAGGAATCTGAGGGACCTCCACTATATGCCCCTACCTACTAATTAAGGTTTGGAAAGATGCTTCCCAAAAAGGTCAACTCCAGCCCACAAGGAAGGGCCCTTACCCCGTAATACTCTCGACCTCCACAGCAGCCAAGTTACCAAGGCATGACTCCTGGATTCAACACTCTCAAAGTTGTGGAATAAAATAGGAGAAGATACCCAATGTATCTGTGAGCCTCTGGAAGACCTCTGATATCTATTCAGGACTACAGATAAGTGTCATTCCGATGAATATCCAAAAAGTTAAGCTCCTGGGGATAAGCTTTCTTGGGATGGTGCTTGCGTTCAGTCTGGCCAACTTCGTTGTCTCTCTCTTAGTTTGTGTTAGTCAGGGAGATCGATTTCGTGTTTCTTATCGGTTCCCATAAGACCATACTCAGGACACCCTGATGTGGTTCATGTATCTCTGGTGCTGTTACTTTTATGTACACTCCTTAAGTCTAGCCGCCACAGAAGTCATGAACACGCTCAATAAGACTAGCTGTGGTATGTTCTAAGCCAATTCTTTAAAAGCTGACTTATATCAATAGCTCAGGACTGAGCACCAAAACCTTATTCAAAACGAATCAAATCCTGGACAAGGTCACCACAGCAACCTGGTTTCAGTCAATCAAGGATACAGTTCTACATAAAATTCAGTTTGCTCCCACTTTCCTAAATTTAATTTACATCTTCTCAGGTCAACAGTGGAGAGGAAATGGCAACCCACTCCAGTATTCTTGCCTGGAGAATCCCAAGGGCAGAGTAGCCTGGTGGGCTACCGTCTGTGGGGGCCCAGAGTCGGACACGACTG
>NW_024071631.1:0-6978 GCF_014754425.2 Oryx dammah
CCAATTTGCATAGGGCAGGCCCAGGTGGAAGAAAAACATATAAAACGAGGAACCAAAGCACTCTCTCTCTTTCTCTCCCACGTGTGTGAGCTCTTTCTCTCTCTCTCCCTCCCCCATGCGCTCCTCCACTCTCTTCCCATCAAGTCTTTGAGTTGGCATGCCCTCACGTTTTGAGGATGGAATCTCCTGCTATCTTCTAATAAAATAGAGCTGTAAAACTGATTTGCCTAAGAACTATAACACGGTTTGTCCAAGACCCAAGAGCTGTGATGCACCGAGGGCTTTAATGTCCATCACTCCAAATCTTTGTTGTGACGAGACAAAGAACCAAGGAACATACACTCGCGTGACATCTATGGTGCTGTGACTCGGATATAACCTGGCTGAAACAACCTCCACGCGGAAGAGGCCAGGCACAGCAGGAGCCCAACTCAGTGAAGCTCCCTTGGTAGAGGTGGAACGTGAAGAAAATCCAGCACAGGAGAAGGTCCATTGTGCTGGAAACCAGGAGAGTGAAAAACAAACCCAACAGAAAGGTCACACGCCCCAGTCTCAGATTCCAGAAGACCTCTAATTAAGGTAAGATGTCCTCGCTCCTATGGCTAGGGGGACATGCCTAATGAAATCCTAATTCCTTTACAATCTCTCGTTTCTTGTTCCCTCAAACCTTCTGCAAACAGGCGGGCAGCAGGGGGCACAATTGAGGGACTCATATCAAGGGAACGTTTCATGCAAAGATGGGCTCAATAAAGGACAGAAACGGTATGGACCTAACAGAAGCAGAAAATATTAAGAGGAGATGGCAAGAATACACAGAAGAACTGTACAAAAAAGATTTTCATGAGCCAGATAATCACGATGGTGTGATCACTCATCTAGAACCAGACATCTTGGAATGTGAAGTCAAGTGGGCCTTAGAAAGCAACATTACGAACAAAGCTAGTGGAGGTGATGGAATTCCAGTTGAGCTATTTCAAATGCTGAAAGATGATGCTGTGGAAGTACTGCACTCAATATGCTAGCAAATTTGGAAAACTCAGAAGTGGCCACAGGGCTGGAAAAAGGTCAGTTTTCATTCCAATCCCAAAGAAAGGCAATGCCAAAGAATGCTCAAACTACGGCACAATTGCACTCATCTCAAACGCTAGTAAAGTAATGCTCAAAATTCTCCAAGCTAGGCTTCAGCAATACGTCAACCATGAACTTCCTGATGTTCAAGCTGGTTTTAGAAAAGGCAGAGGAACCAGAGATCAAATTGCCAACATCTGCTGGATCATGGAGAAAGCAAGAGAGTTCCAGAAAAACATCTATTTCTGCTTTATTGACTATGCCAAAGCCTTTGACTGTGTGGATCACAATCAACTGTGGAAAATTCTGAGAGAGATGAGAATACCAGACCACCTAACCTGCCTCTTGAGAAATCTGTATGTAGGCCAGGACGCAACAGTTAGAACTGGACATGGTACTACAGACTGGTTCCAAATAGGAAAAGGAGTACGTCAAGGCTGTATATTGAGAAACGCTGGACTGGAAGAAACACAAGCTGGAATCAAGATTGTGGGAGAAACATCAATAACCTCAGATATGCAGATGACACCACCCTTATGGCAGAAAGTGAAGAGGAACTAAAAAGCCTCTTGATGAAAGTAAAAGAGGAGAGTGAAAAAGTCGGCTTAAAGCTCAACATTGAGAAAATGAAGATCATGGCATCTGGTCCCATCACTCCATGGGAAATAGATGGGGGAAACTGTGGAAACAGTGTCAGACTTTATTTTGGGGGGCTTCAAAATCACTGCAGATGGTGATTTCAGCCATGAAATTAAAAGACACTTACTCCTTGGAAGAAAAATTATGATCAACCTAGATAATATATTCAAAAGCAAAGAGATTACTTTGCCGACTAAGATCCGTCTAGTCAAGGCTATGGTTTTTCCTGTGGTCGTGTATGGATGTGAGAGTTGGACTGTGAGGAAGGCTGAGCGCCGAAGAATTGATGCTTTTGAACTGTGGTGTTGGAGAAGACTCTTGAGAGTCCCTTGGATTGCCAGGAGATCCAACCAGCCCATTCTGAAGGAGATCAGCCCTGGGATTTCTTTGGAAGGAATGATGCTAAAGCTGAAACTCCAGTACTTTGGCCACCTCATGCGAAGAGTTGACTCATTGGAAAAGTCTTTGATGCTGGGAGGGATTGGGGGCAGGAGGAGAAGGGGACGACCGAGGATGAGATGGCTGGATGGCATCACAGGCTCGATGGATGCGAGTCTGAGTGAACTCTGGGAGTTGGTGATGGACATGGAGGCCTAGCGTGCTGTGATTCATGGGGTCGCAAAGAGTCGGACACGACTGAGTGACTGAACTGAACTGAACTGGAGAGGCTACTCCTCAGCATGTCCCAAAGGCGCTATCTGCTGAGCCCCAGTAGCTATTACACAAGCCGGTGGGGGTTCTTCTGTCCTTTCTCTTCTCTGTGCCAAGGATCAGACCAATGAAATTGTGAGCACCTGTCAGTAGCAAATTTTCTGGCAGGCTATGAAGGGGACTCCTTGGCACAATTTACCCACTGCTTTTTCCTCCTGTGTTTCAGCTCTCTCCCGGGACTCAAGCTTGTCCAAAACTAATGAAACTCAGGCCCTGATGTCTCATTGCAAAAATTCATTGAGAGACAAAGCAATAAGAGGTGGATTTGTTAGGATCCAGAGAGAAGCCATTCTTCAGGGTGTGAACCATTGCTAAGGGAAAGGGCTGGGGCCACAGAATTAGGCCTGGCTAGGTTTTGTGAGGGGGTGGAATTCATGAGTGGGAGGATCATCCCTACCATTGGGGAACCACCCACTCCTCCCTCTTGGAGCTGCCACCTCTGGGTGTGTTTGTTGGCTTACAGATTGGGGATTAAGTGTTTGAATTTGACTTGTCATCTTGGACCCAACTGATTTTAGTTGGTTTACATTATACCCTTGTGCTATGTCATTCTTTCAAAGGTTGTGCTCTGCCTCCTTCCCTCCTGTTTGATGCTCTTTGCCTGAGCCCCATCCAGACCCACAAGGTTGTCTCTATAATCTTCTGGAGAGACAACCAGAAAATAGCTGGCCTTGGGAGGGAAATACTCTATAATATCCAACCCTCTAATCCTACCCAGTACTGGTCACAATGGAGATCTTGGGGACACACAACTCCAGTCCGGGGGTCCCAGGAGGTCATCACACCTTGACCTGCCTATGGATCTGGTCCTCGAAAGGTTGTCACGCCTCAACCTGCTTGGGGATCCTCTAGTCCCAGGGGTCCCAGGAATCGTCATGCCTTGACCTGCCCGGGGATTCAGTCTCTATGAGGCTGTCATGCTTTAGCCTGCCTGGGGATTTGCACCCTGACCCAGGGACGCCTGTTCCTCAGGTTGCAACAGTTCTGGGTAGGACAAGCTTCAGAAAGACTCACCCCTAAGGAAGTCCACCCATGGAAACAGAGGAAGCCTATTGTGGGACTGTGCCCAGGCTCAGCAATAACTCAGGAGCCCAGTGAGAACCCCATTGCCTTTCTGGAAAGGTTAAAAGAGGCACTCCAAAAGTTTACCAATCTGGACTTAGACTCTTATGAGGGACAGGTGATTTTAAAGGACAAATTCCTGTCCCAATGTGCATCAGATATCAGAATTAAGTTACAACAGCTACAACAGCAGGACCCTGCTTCCTCTTTAGATGAGATGGCCCAGACAGCCACCAATACCTTTTATAACATATAACAGGAGAAGGAGACCAAGGCCCAGGAGAAGGAGAAAAAGAAAGAGACAAGGCATGCCCAGATGCTGTCCACCCTCCAGAGAAGCCCTATGGCAAACCCTGAGTCCTTGAAGGACAAGGCACAAAACAAATGCCTGATCTGTAGACAGGCGGGGCATTGGGCCAAAGAGTGTCCAAACAGTGACAAGTCTCCTAGAATGGCGTGCCACAAATGCCATCAACTGGGACACTGGGCGACACTCTGCCCTTGGGACCCAAGAGCCTCAAGGTCAAGCGCCAAGCCTACCCTCACGATGGTTCAAGAGGACTGAAGTGGCCCACTCCAGCCAGCCTGCCTGTCACAGATAACTATCACGGGGCTGGAGCCAAGGGTGCAACTGGATGTGGCAGGTAGGTCCGAGAATTTCTTGGTTGACACAGGGGCTACCTACTCTGTGTTGATCTCCTACTCCGAAGCCTTCTCTTCCCAAACCTGTACCATTTTGGGTGCTACACGAAAAGCAACTACTAAAAGATTCACCCAAGCACTTCTTTGTTGCTGGGATAGACAAATATTTTCTCACCAGTTTCTGGTGGTCCCTGAGTGTCCTACTCCCTTATTGGAAAGAGATATACTCACTAAACTGGGGATCACCCTTGTAATGGGAAGTTTTTAAGCCCCTAGAGCTCTACAGCTCCTGGTTACTACTGAAGAACCCATTACATCTTCAATAGAGAGGGACCAAAAACTATGGGAAGACAAAATTAACCCCCAGGTGTGGGACCAGGGGATTCCTGGACGAGCCCACCAAGCTGAACCGGTCATCATTGTTCTCCGAGATCCCACTCTGTCTCCTAACTGGAAACAATACCCTCTCAAAAGAGAGGCCAGGGAGGGACTACAGCCTTTAATAAATAAATTCCTTGCTTGTGGGCTATTGGTCCCTACCAGTTTGCCATGTAACACCCCAATCCTTTCAGTAAAGAAAAAAGATGGAACCTGGCGAATGGTTCAAGGTCTCCAGATCATAAATGAAGATGTAGTCCCCTCCATCCCACAGTACCCAATCCTTATGTAATCTTGGGAGAAACCCCACCAATGACAAGTGGTTTAAGTCTTGGATCTCAAAGATGCATTTTTTTGCATACCACTGGCTAAAGAATCCCAATATCTTTTTGCCTTTGAGTGGGAGGTAAACAGGAGAAAAACACCAACAGATGACTTGGACAGTATTACCTCAGTGGTTCAGATCCTTAACCAGGATCTCCTAGATCTGGACCTGGGACCTAATGGAAAAAATATTACAATATGTAGATGACCTACTAATCTGCTCTCCAGATGAGAAAAGTGCCCAACAACATGCAATTCAGGTTATAAACTTCTTGGCAGAAAGGGGATATAAAGTCTCCCGTGCTAAGGCACAGATGGTAGAGACAATGGTCCTTTACCTGGGAGTTCAGATTATACACGGGTCCAGGAGGCTGTCCTCTGATAGGATACAAGGAATCCTCCAGTTTCCCTCCCCCACAACTCAAAAACAATTGAGAGCTTTCCTGGGGCTAACTGGATATTGTAGAATCTGGATACTCAACTATGGTCTAATTGCCCAGCCCTTATATGAAAGCTTAAAGGGACGAGATGATTCAATCCCACTGATGTGGGGAACTCCTCAAAAGAAGGCAGAGGCTACACTAAAACAGGCCTGAACTCAGGCACTTGCCTTGAGGTTGCCAGACCCAGAAAAAGCATTCAAACTTTATGTCCATGAAAGAGAGGCAATAGCTTTGGGAGTGTTAACTCAAAGGTTGGGATCTGAGCCCCAACCTGTAGCTTACTTATCTAAGACGCTCGATCCAACTACCCAAGGTTGGCCCCCCACCTTTGAAATCTTGCAGCTATTGCAATCATGATAGAAGATGCTTTAAAACTCTCCTTTAGTGGCAAACTAACTATTTTTACCAGCCACCAAGTAAAACAACTTCTAAATGGGAGAAGCCATTTATGGATGTCTGATCAAAGAATCCTCAGATATCAAGCAATGCTGATGGAAAATCCAGGCCTCACTATATCCCCTTGTGAGGTTCTTAGCCCAGCCACCCTCCTGCCTACCCCCGAGGGCTCTCTTCCCTTTTACTCTTGTCTAGAAACCTTGGACCACTAGACAAAACCCTGGACCACTAGACAAAACCCTGAGAGGGATTGTCAGAAGATCCTCTGACCAATCCTGAGGAAATCTGGTACACTGATGGAAGCAGCTTTGTCTTGGATGGAAAAAGAAGAGCCGGGTATGCCGTAGTCTCCAATTTTGAGATCATAGAGGCTAAGCCTCTGCCACCAGGTACTTCAGGCCAATTAGCTGAGCTCATAGCCCTGACTCGAGCTTTAGAGCTGGGAAAAGGAAAAAAGAATAGCCATTTACACTGATTCCAAATATGCCTTTCTGGTGCTACATGCACATGCTGCTATTTGGGAAGAAAGGGGCCACTTGACCACCCGAGGGTCCCCAATCAAATATGGTGATCATATTCTTTGACTCTTGGAGGTAGTCCATCTGCCCACCGAGGTTTCAGTCTCCCATTGTAAAGAACACCAAAAAGGGAACACAGAAGTGGCACGAGGGAACCAAGCAGCTGATCAGGCAGCTAGGAGAGCACCATTACAGAACCATGACCTGATAGGGATTGCCACCTTAGTTCCACAGACTAATTTGCCAGAAACTCCTTCATATACTGAAGGTGAGACTCTTAAAGCTAAGAGTGAGGGCTTTCAAGAAGATCATATTGGGTGGTTCCAAAAGGAGGGACTCCCTTTTCTGCCTGGGAACCTCAGTGGAACTTGGTTAACTCCTTACATGCCACTACTCACTTAGGAGGAAAGGCCCTCCAAAGATTACTAGAAAGGTCCTTCAGAGGAACAGGCTTACAAACAACTATAAGACAGGTGGTCTCCTCTTGTCCCACTTGCCAATTAAACAACCCCCAAGGAGCTCGACACCCCAGCTGGCCCAGCCCATCCGACAATGTGCGGCCTACCCAGGAGAGGACAGGCAGATGGACTTCACCCAGATGCCAGCTTCTCAAGGGTATAAATACCTATTAGTCGTGATAGATACATTCACAGGATGGTTTGAAGGCTTTCCCACCCGGACTGAGAAGGCTGAGGAGGTGGTAAAAAAAAAAAAAAAAAAAACTGCTTCATGAAATCATTCCAAGATTTGGTCTGCCCAGGTCATTACAAAGTGACAATGGGACATCATTTACTTCC
>NW_024071632.1:0-6975 GCF_014754425.2 Oryx dammah
GATCTTAGTTTTCTGAATGTTGAGCTTTAAGCCAACTTTTTCACTCTCCTCTTTCACTTTCATCAAGAGGCTCTTCACTTTCTGCCGTAAGGGTGGTATCATCTGCATATTGAGGTTATTGATATTTCTCCCAGCAATCTTGATTCCAGCTTGTGCTTCCTCCAGCCCAGCATGTCTCATGATGTACTCTGCATATAAGTTAAACAAACAGGGTGACAATATATAGCCTTGAGGTACTCCTTTTCCTATTTGGAACCAGTCTGTTGTTCCATGTCCAGTTCTAACTGTTGCTTCCTGACCTGCATACAGGTTTCTCAAGAGACATGTCAGATGGACTGGTATTCCCATCTCCTTTGGAATTTTCCACAGTTTATTGTGATCCACACAGTCAAAGGCTTTGGCATAGTCAATAAAGCAGAAATAGATGTTTTTCTGAAACTCTCTTGCTTTTTCATGATCCAGCGGATGTTGGCAATTTGATTCGCAGCATAGAAGTTTTAAATTTTTATGAAATCCAGTTTATCTTTTTTTGGGGGGAGTCATTTGTTCTAGAAACCATTGCCTAACTCATGGTCTCAAGATTGTTGTTGTTTAGTCACTAAGTCCTGTCTGAATCTTTTGCAACCCCATGGACTGTAGCCCACCAGGCTCCCCTGCTCATGGGATTTCCAAGGCAAGAATATTGGAGTGGGTCGCCATGCCCTTCTCCAGGAGATCTTCCCAATTCAGAGATCAAACCCATGTCTCCTGCATTGGCAGGTGGATTCTTTACCACTGAGCCACCAGGAAAGCCCTCTCAAAGATTAACTCTTATCTTTTCTTCTGAGAGTTCTACAGTATGAGTCCTTCAAGTTTGTTCAAAACTGTTTTGGCTTTTCTAGGCCCCCTGATCTTCCATATGCACTTGAGGGTCAGCTTATCAATTTCTGAAAAGTTAGCTAGGATTGTGATAAGGATTGCAGTGAATCTATAGATCACTCACACTGTTTTGTAACCTGCTTTTTTATCCCAATTAAGTATACTGTGGACATCTTTCCATTTCAATACTTCCAGTGCCATGATTTTTTATTCTTATGTAATAACTCAATGAACACTTATTAAACAAATACAAGACACAAGGTGGTCTGGTTGATGGTTATACCGAGATGAATCAGGCACATATCATATCTGAAAAAGGAGCTTTCTACCTAGGAAGGGAAATAAGACATGAACAAAAATAACTGGGCTTCCCTGGTAGCTCAGTGGTAAAGAATCCACCTGCCAATGTAGGAGACGTGGGTTCGATCCTGGGTCGGGAAGATCCCCTGGAGAAGGAAATGGCAACCCACTCCAGTATCCTTGCCTGGGAAATCCCATGGACAGGGGAGCCTGGCGGGCTACAATCCATGGGGTCGCAAAAGAGTTGGACACAATTTAGTGACTAAACAACAACAATAATAAATAACTGTATTCCAAGTATGAGAAAGAGCTAGATTAAATGCTACCAAAAAGAAAAAAGATTATTTACAGATATGAGGAAGGAGGTAAAGCTTCCATGAATATACAGACATTTAGCTAAAACTAGGGTTTCTTACCCTTTAGCACTATTGCTGTTTGGGGATCATTCTTTGCTGTGGAGGCTGTACTGTGCACGACGGGATGTTTAACAACATCCCTGGCCTCTACCCACTAGACACAAAGAGCACTCCCCTCCTCCAGTGTGACAACCTAAAATGTCTCTGGCATTGCCAAATGTCCCCTGAGAGGCAAAATCACCCCTGATTGAGAGCCACTGAGCTAGAACTTAAATCATCATTGTTAATGGCTGTGTAGTACACTGCATAGATCATCCAGAAGTTATGGAGCTAAGATGCTGTAATTGCACATTCCTGTTGTGCCTAATCTTCCGCTATTTTTTCCTTTTAAGTAGTACTTTTATTTAATGTTACTTTGGGCTTCCCAGGTGGTGCTAGTGGTAAAGAATCTACCTGCCAGTGCAGGAGACACAAGAGATTTGGGTTCGATCCCTGAGTCGGGAAGATGCCTTGGAGTAGGAAATGGCAATCCACTCCAGCATTCTTGCCTGGAGAATTCCATGGACAGAGGAGTATGGCGGGCTACAGTCCATGGGGGTGTAAAGAGCCAGACATGACTGAGCATACACATGCATGTTATTTATTTATTGCTATGCCATGCTGCATGTGTAAAGAACCCACCTGGCAATGCAGGAGAGGTAAGGGACATGGCCTCGGTCCCTGGTTGCGGAAAGTCCCCTGGTGGAGGGCATGGCAACCCACTCCAGTATTCTTGATTGAAGCCCGGGGGGCTACAGTCCATGGGGCTGCAAAGAGGCGGACAGAACAAAGCAACTCAGGACGCACACACATGCTGCATGGGAGATCTCAGTTCCTCGACCAGGGATTGAACCCACGCCCCCTGCATTGGGAGTGTGGAGTCTAAGCCACTGGGCCACCAGAGAAGTCCCTCCACTAGGTTTTATAAAACAGAACTTTTAGAAGTATGACATGACATTGGCTCCTTCGGATAAGTAGCTAACATCACGCTAGATTTCTTTTTTACTATAAAAGTTATACATGTTAAACTAGTCTTTCAAAGGCAACCCTCAGAATGGGAAAAAATAATAGCAAATGAAACAACTGACAAAGGATTAATTTTCAAAATATACAAGCAGCTCATACAAGTCAATACAAGAAAAACAAACATCCCAATCAAAAGTTGGGGATATTTCTTTTTCAGACATTTTTCCAAAGAAGACATACAGATGGTTAACAAAAACATGAAAAGAAGTTCAATATCACTCATTATTAGAGAAATGCAAATCAAAACTACAATGAAATATTACCTCACACCGGTCAGAATGGCCATCATCAAAAAGTCTACAAACAATAAATGCTGGACAGGGTGTGGAGAAAAGGGAACGTCCTTGCACTGTTGGTGGGAATGTAAATTGATACAGCCACTATGGAAGATGGTACGGTGATTTCTTAAAAAAAAAAAAAAAAACCAACTAGGAATAAAACCACCATGTGACCCAGCAATCCCACTCCTAGGCATATACCCTGAGGAAACCAAAATTGAAAAAGACACATGTACCCTAATGCTCATTGCAGCACTACTTACAATAGCTAGAACATGGAAGCAACCTAGATGTCCACTGACAGATGAATGGATAAAGAAGCTGTGGTACATATATACAACGGAATATTCAGTTCAGTTCAGTTCAGTCGCTCAGTCGTGTCCGACTCTTTGCGACCCCATGAATCGCAGCACGCCAGGCCTCCCTGTCCATCACCAACTCCCGGAGTTCACCCAAACTCATGTCCATTGAGTCGGTGATGCCATCCAGCCATCTCATCTTCTGTCATCCCCTTCTCCTCCTGCCCCCAATCCCTCGCAGCATCAGAGTCTTTTCCAATCAGTCAACTCTTCGCATGAGGTGGCCAAAGTACTGAGTTTCAGCTTCAGCATCATTCCTTCCAAAGAAATCCCAGGGCTGATACTCAGCCATAAAAAGGAACACATTTGTGTCAGTGCTAAGGAGGTGGATGAACGTAGAACCAATTATACAGAGTGAAGTAAATCAGAAAGAGAAAGATAAATAGTGTATACTGATGCATATATATGGAATCTAGAAAGATGGTACCAATGAATTTATTTGCAGGGCAGCAAAGGAGAAACAGACATAGAGAACAGAGTTATGGACATGGTGTGGGGGGAGGAGAGGGTGAGATGTATGGAGAGAGTAACATGGAAACTTACATTACCATATGTAAAATAGATAGCCAATGGGAATTTGCTGTATGACTCAGGGAACTCAAACAGGGGCTCTATATCAACCTAGAGGGGTAGGATGGAAAGGGAGATGGGAGGGAGGTTCAAGAGGGAGGGGATATATGTATACCTATGTCTGATTCATGCTGAGGTTTAACAGAACAAAATTCTGTAAATCAATTATCCTTCAATTAAAAAATGAATTTTAAAAATTAGTCTTTCAAACAATTTGAAAAAGTAAAATTAAAAGTCTTGCTCAATCTCACTCTCCAGAAACACAGTCTGTGGTATGTCAATTTAAAATCGTTATATGTATTCAAAAGTGAAGTGACATTAAGGCATTTTTATCATCACATGAGATACTCTGGTCTATTCACTACAAATTTCATCTGGAGCTCTCCAAACCACAGTTTTAAAAATACAGGTCTTGGCCCATACATGAAACCAACTTAAAGGATCATGATTAACATTTTTAAAAAATGAAAGAGAACAAAATAGATCAGATCAGATCAGAGTATATTACACACAATGAGGAGAGGTACTACTTTGTAAGAATTTTGTTTCAGCATCATAGATAGATGATAGATTGAAAGATGATAGATAATGTAAAATGTAGATGTTGCTGTGGATTGCAGCCAATAAAAAATTTAAAGCCACTGCTTTAAGCAATATATATATATACACACACACACACATACATACATACATATATACATATAAAACATTCTTTTATATATCATCCCTTTATATAGTATATAAATATAAATATATATAAAACATTCCTTTTTATAATGGGAGTGAAGTGGTAGGTGATGCAAGCCTATTTTTTCTTGACCAAAAATAACAATAAATATAATGTAAGCAAGAATACTTAATGTTAACAATTACTTCCCAGAAAAGGAACACTGAATTCCATACTGGATAATGATTCATGTAAATTTAAAGTCAGAGCTCCATCAATTCACATTCCTCTGACTTCTTAGGAATTAAATGATTCAGTAAGAATCATCCACAATGCTTTTATATGTTTACAGTTTAAACAGTACTGTGATATACATTAAGATGGTTGCTGATAATAGATAACCAGCAAGGATCTAATGTATAGCACATGGAATTATACTCAGTATCTTATAATAACATAATGGAAAAGAATCTGAAAAAGAATATATATGTATACCTGAATCACTCTGCTGTACATTTGAAACTAACACATTGTAAATCAACCATATTTCAATAAAAAATTTAAAAATATATAATAAAAAATTTTTAAGATGGTTGCTGAGGTTTTTCCATTTAGTTTTTTTTGTAACTTTCTTCACTCATTTGATTCATTAAACAACATTATCAAACATTTATGACTACCCACAGGTAACAGGGGACATGGTGGCTCATATAAATGTCATACCTCTCTTGGGCAAGAAGAAGTTAGAGGGGTCATTTATACAGCCCTGTTGCTCATGAATTTCTTTATTTCATACCAGGAAAACACAATGAGGTTCATATGGCCAACTGACTTTACATTATTACATAAATCTTCATGTTCATTTAAGACTAAACTATTGTGGTCACAGAGTCAGACACGACTGAACACAGCACACACACACACACACACACACACACACACACACATTGTGATGGTTGGGCATCCCTAGGGGCTCAGTGGTAAAGAATCTGCCTGCAACTCAGGAGACGCGGGTTCTATCCCTGGGTAGGGAAGAACCCCTAGAGAAGGAAATGGCAACCCATCCAGTATTCTTGTGTTGGAAATTCCAAGGACAGAGGAGCCTGGTGGACTACAGTCCGTGAGTTCACACAGAGTTGGACATGACTTAGCAACTAAACAACAACATTGTAATATCTAGCTACAACACCTGGTTAATGAAGGATTGCACTGAAATTATCAATACAATACAACTAAGTTTCTCCCAAAAGTTAGAACATTTACTGCAACTTGAAATGATCTATCATATTTTCAAGGTCACTGAAGTCAAGATTGCCGGGAGAAATATCAATAACCTCAGATACGCAGATGACACCACCCTTATGGCAGAAAGCGAAGAGGAACTAAAAAGCCTCTTGATGAAAGTGAAAGTGGAGGGTGAAAAAGTTGGCTTAAAGCTCAACATTCAGAAAACTAAGATCATGGCATCCGGTCCCATCACTTCATGGGAAATAGATGGGGAAACAATGGAAACAGTGTCAGACTTTATTTTGAGGGGCTCCAAAATCACTGCAGACGGTGACTGCAACCATGAAATTAAAAGACGTTTACTCCTTGGAAGAAAAGTTATGACCAACCTAGATAGCATATTGAAAAGCAGAGACATTACTTTGCCAACAAAGGTCCGTCTAGTCAAGGCTATGGTTTTCCCAGTGGTCATGTATGGATGTGAGAGTTGGAATGTGAAGAAGGCTGAGGGCCGAAGAATTGATGCTTTGAACTGTGGTGTTGGAGAAGACTCTTGAGAGTCCCTTGGACTGCAAGGAGATCCAACCAGTCCATTCTGAAGGAGATCAGCCCTGGGATTTCTTTGGAAGGAATGATGCTAAAGCTGAAACTCCAGTACTTTGGCCACCTCATGCAAAGAGTTGACTCATTGGAAAAGACTCTGATGCTGGGAGGGATTGGGGGCAGGAGAAGAAGGGGATGACAGAGGATGAGATGGTTGGATGGCATCACTGACTCGATGGACGTGAGTCTGAATGAACTCTGGGTGTTGGTGATGGACAGGGAGGCCTGGCGTGCTGTGATTCATGGGGTCACAAAGAATTGGACACAACTGAGCGACTGAACTGAACTGAACTGAACTGAACTGAAGTCAAACCATGGCAGATAGATGGGGAAACAGTAGAAACAGTGTCAGACTTTATTTTGGGGGGCTCCAAAATCACTGCAGATGGTGAGTGCAACCACGAAATCAAGAGACTTACTCCTTGGAAGGAAAGTTATGACTAACCCAGACAGCATATTAAAAAGCAGAGACATTACTTTGTCAACAGAGGTTCATCTAGTCAAGCCTATGGTTTTTTCAATGGTCATGTATGGATGTGAGAGTTGGACTATAAAGAAAGCTGAGTGCCAAAGAATTTATGGTTTTGAACTGTGGTGTTGGAGAAGACTCTTGAGAGTCCCTTGGACTGCAAGGAGATCCAACCTGTCCATCCTAAAGGAGATCAGTCCTGGGTGTTCATTGGAAGGACTGA
>NW_024071633.1:0-6974 GCF_014754425.2 Oryx dammah
AATTAGTGAGGACCCCAAGGGTAATTTTGTTTATAGTTACTTCTATCCATATATTCCATAGTAGTAATAATAGACAGAATTTGCTTATTCATTTATTTAGAATAATATTAATAACGCACACAGTTAATATGGAATATAACTATTTCCCCAAATAAACACTACAGTGGGAACAGTGCAGCTTTTTACATTTTTATATTTTTGCAAGTCTCATTAGAAGATCACTGCATGTTTATGTTTGCTTCTATGTTAAATCCATGATTCTGGTTGAAATCTATGAAAATAAAAAGCCCACACATACGTAATAGTATTTTAAATATCTTTTCAGATAATTATCTAAGCTCATCTTTGATCCAAAACTAAAATTAAAAAAGTGGTAGTTTCTCAAAGGTTATTTTCAAAGTGGACCTGAAATGATATTATTGAATATTTCCTATTCTATTACACTAAAATCCATAAGCTTATTTTGCACATTCACTGTCTTTTATACTAATGTAAGATTTTTTAAAACTAACATAATGCTTCACTAAGTTTTGTAGATCTTCCAGCGTCATTCATTTTTTGAAGTAAACATTGTATTCCATGAAAGAGGCTAGTTCAGCTCACACAAATTATTTTCCTTGGGACATAATACTTTGGAATGTAGCAGAAGTGCTTGATATGTACTTCCTATGTCATCTTAGAAGATTTTTTTTAGAAAAATAATTTGCATTTTGAGATATGACCATAAGCCTTTTGATTTTCCTTAAAAAGCGGCTTATTTTTGCAATAAAAAATACAACATAGCAATGTTTGTGCAAGGCCTATGTTAAATTAGAACACCATCTTTTGAATTTCATCTAAGCATGAGAATTTTGAGAGGCCAATATTCACACCAGGTTTTCTTAAATTACTCTAACACAAGTGGATAATAGCAGATTGTAGAAGTAACATGCCATTCTGTGCCCTATTATAACAGGATATACTTACTTCTGTTCCTCTTACAGTGTATCAGATCTTATACAGCATCATCAGAGTAAAGCCAACGTTCACCAAGAACACTCATTACAAAGAAAAAAACATAATCTCTTTTATGCCACAAGTTTACCATTCATTGCTCCAGGAAAACAACACCATCAAGTTAAGTCATGTAGAGCTTTACTTGTCCATGTAATTCTTGCCTTGTCAATTAAGTCTCATCCTTAAACTTTAGTTCCATCACTTCAATTCATTTCAGTCGCTCAGTTGTGTCCAACTCTTTGAGACCCCATGAACCTCAGCACACCAGTCCTCCCTGTCCATCACCAACTCCCGGAGTTTACCCAAACTCATATCCATTGAGTCGGTGATGCCATCCAACGCTCTCATCCTCTGCCGTCCCCTTCTCCTCCTGTCCTCAATCTTTCCTAGCATCAGTGTCTTTCCCAATGAATCTGCTCTTCACATTAAGTGGCCAAATTATTGGAGTTTCAGCTTAACATCAGTCCTTCCAATGAATATCCAGGACTGATCTCCTTTAAGATGGACTGGTTGGATCTCCTAGCAGTCCAAGGGACTCTCAAGAGTCTTCTCCAACACCACAGTTCAAAAGCATCAATTCTTCGGTGCTCAGCCTTCTTCACAGTCCAACTCTCACATCCATACATGACCACAGGAAAAACCATAGCCTTGACTAGACGGACCTTAGTCGGCAAAGTAATGTCTCTGCTTTTGAATATGCTATCTAGGTTGGTCATAACTTTTCTTCCAAGGAGTAAGCGTCTTTTAATTTCATGGCTGCAATCACCATCTGCAGTGACTTTGGAGCCCCCCAAAATAAAGTCTGTTACTGTTTCCACCCTTTCCCCATCTATTTCCCATGAAGTGATGGGACCGGATGCCATGATCTTCATTTTCTGAATGTTGAGCTTTAGGCCAACTTTTTCACTCTCCTCTTTTACTTTCATCAAGAGGCTTTTGAGTTCCTCTTCACTTTCTGCCATAAGGGTGGTGTCATCTGCATATCTGAGGTTACTGATATTTCTCCTGGCAATCTTGATTCCAGCTTGTGTTTCTTCCAGTCCAGCGTTTCTCATGATGTACTCTGCATATAAGTTAAATAAGCAGGGTGACAATATACAGCCTTGACGCACTGCTTTTCCTATTTGGGACCAGTCTGTTGTTCCATGTCCAGTTCTAACTGTTGCTTCCTGACCTGCATACAGATTTCTGAAGGGGCAGGTCAGGTGGCCTGGAATTCCCATCTGTCTCAGAATTTTCGACAGTTTATTGTGATCCACACAGTCAAAGGCTTTGGCATAGTCAATAAAGCAGAAATAGATGTTTCTCTGGAACTCTCTTGCTTTTTTGGTGATCCAGCGGATGTTGGCAATTTGATCTCTGGTTCCTCTGCCTTTTCTAAAACCAGCTTGAACATCAGGAAGTTCACGGTTCACATACTGTTGAAGCCTGGCTTGAAGAATTTTGAGCATTACTTTACTAGCATGTGAGATGAGTGCAATTGTGCGGCAGTTTGAGCATTGTTTGACATTGCCTTTCTTTGGGATTGGAATGAAAACTGACCTTTTCGAGTCCTGTGGCCACTGTTGAGTTTTCTAAATTTGCTGTCATATTGAGTGCAACACTTTCATAGCATCATCTTCCAGGATTTGAAATAGATCCACTGGAATTCCATCACCTCCACCAGCTTTGTTCGTAGTGATGCTTTCTAAGGCCCACTTGACTTCACATTCCAGGATGTCTGGCTCTAGGTGAGTGATCACACCATCGTGGTTATCCGGGTCGTGAAGATCTTTTGTGTACAGTACTTCTGTGTATTCTTGCCACCTCTTCTTAATATTTTCTGCTTCTGTTAGGTCCATACCATTTCTGTCCTTTATCGAGCCCATCTTTGCATGAAATGTTCCCTTGGTATCTCTAATTTTCTTGAAGAGATCTCTAGTCTTTCCCATTCTGTTCTTTTCCTCTATTTCTTTGCATTGATCACTGAAGAAGGCTTTCTTATCTCCTCTTGCTATTCTTTGGAAGTCTGCATTCAGATGCTTATATCTTTTTTTCTCCTTTGCTTTTCGCTTTTCTTCTTTTCATAGCTATTATTAAGGCCTCCCCAGACAGCCATTTTTCTTTTTTGCATTTCTTTTCCATGGGGATGGTCTTGATCCCTGTCTCCTGTACAATGTCACACACCTCATTCCATAGTTCATCAGGCACTCTATCTATCAGATCTGGGCCCTTAAATCTATTTCTCACTTCCACTGTATAATCATAAGGGGTTTAATTTAGGTCATACCTAAATGGTCTAGCGGTTTTCCTTACTTTCTTCACTTTAAGTCTGAATTTGGCAATAAGGAGTTCATGATCTGAGCCACAGTCAGCTCCCAGTCTTGTTTTTGCTGACTGTACAGAGCTTCTCCATCTTTGCTGCAAGAATATAATCAATCTGATTTCGGTGTTGACCATCTGGTGATGTCAATGTTTAGAGTCTTCTCTTGTGTTGTTAGAAGAGGGTGTTTGCTATGACCAGTGCATTTTCTTGGCAAAACTCTATTAGTCTTTGCCCTGCTTCATTCCACATTCCAAGGCTAAATTTGCCTGTTACTCCAGGCGTTTCTTGACTTCCTACTGTTGCATTCCAGTCCCCCATAATAAAAAGGACATCTTTTTTGGGTGTTAGTTCTACAAGGTTTCGTAGGTCTTCATAGAACCCTTCAACTTCAGCTTCTTCAGCATCACTGGTTGGGGCATAGACTTGGATTATGGTGATATTGAATGGTTTGCCTTGGAGACAAACAGAGATCATTCTGTCGTTGTTGAGACTGTATCCAAATACTGCATTTTGGACTCTTTTGTTGACCATGATGGCTACTCCATTTCTTCTGAGGGATTCCTGCCCACAGTAGTACATATAATGGTCATCTGAGTTAAAGCCACCCATTCCAGTCCATTTTAGTTCTCTGATTCCTAGAATGTTGACGTTTACTCTTGCCATCTCTTATTAGTTCCCCAAGGGAATCAGAGGTGTCCCTGGATCCCTAGAGTGGTGAACACACAGTAGGACAATCAAGGAGGCCAAAGTGAGCCCAAGAAGTTAGAGCTGATAGTGAGATTCCATGTGGGAAACACCTGTGATCAGGGGGTCCTGGCTGAGGGAGGATATGGGAAGGTTGTCAGTGTCCAGGGCCTGGCAGGCGAGGTAGCAGCCAATTTATGATTACTTCCTGTCAGGACGGCTCCAGAAGAGTTCCAATTTCAAATACATTCTCAAGTCTGTCAGGTCCTGATCCCAAATGTATTCATTCAGCAGTATTGGCTCATGCTTTGTCCAGTTTGGCTCATGCTTAGGGCTGAGAGTCTGTAATACACTGGAAACCGAGGTATAGACTCTGCTCCCACATGGCTGAATAGCAGTTATAATGGAATACAGTGAAGGTTGTTGTTGTCATCAACAGTTCAGTTCAGTTCAGTCACTCAGTCGTGTCCGACTCTTTGTGACCCCATAAACCGCAGCACGCCAGGCCTCCCTGCCCATCACCAACTCCCAGAGTTCACTCAGACTCACGTCCATCGAGTCCATGATGCCATCCAGCCATCTCATCCTCTGTCATCCCCTTCTCCTCCTGCCCCCAATCCTTCCCAGCATCGGATCTTTTCCAATGAATCAACTCTTCGCATGAGGTAGCCAAAGTACTGGAGTTTCAGCTTTAGCATCAGTCCTTCCAAAGAAATCCCAGGGTTGATCTCCTTCAGAATGGACTGGTTGGATCTCCTTGCAGTCCAAGGGACTCTCAAGAGTCTTCTCCAACAGTTGTCATAGTAGCAGGTAATTAAAACCATCACTTTATCTCTCTCCCACAGTTATTGTAAATATTCCTCATTATTTGCACTCTGATGTTTCTTAGAATATGAAGGATTTTAGCAAAGTTCCCCCAGGAAGGCAGACTCAATGCTTTGGGGACAGGAGACAGTATGGGCTCGACCTTGACTACAATGAGCGGATCTTCTACTTTGGATGACTCAAATTGAGACATACTGCCCACCTTCACATGGCATCAGGGACTTTCCCACTGTCTTCTGAGCAGAACACTTACTACACAAAGACTCATGTCACAAATCTGTGGTAACATGATTGAAAAGCATCTCTAGTACATTACATAGACTGTTACACAGATAGATGTTTATGGACGGATAGAGAGAAAGAGGATGGACAGAGGCTACATACAGATTGAGAACTGGACACATAATTTTACCATCCATGTGTCACAGGGACTTTTATTAGCTTCCAAGTGAGATGAAAGAAGAAAAGCAAATCAATGTACCTTAAAGAAATCCTCCAAGTTCAAACATGTTCCGATTAAGGCTAACTTGGGAAAAAAACAACTTTTGAATGAGGGGCTGGCGGGGAGGGAGGGGCAGGGGGGGCGGGGCTGAGTGTTTGTCATAAGCAGCCATACTCTGTCCTCTGGTGGCCTTCTGTGAAAGAGCACAAGTGCTGCCGGCTCCATGGTTTTGTCAGCAAAGAAGCCAACATTTCCACTTGCCACCTTCACAGTCCTGCTCTTGGAGCAAATCAAAAGTTCTGTAAGATTCAGTATTTGGGGGTGCCTACTAGAGGAAGTCACTGTCTTGACTAGGACACAAGAGGCCACTTCCCAAGGGTAGTGTTTCAGGGAGTGTTGATTGAGCCCCTGAGTCAGGCCCTGGGTCAGGCCCTAGAGGGGAGACTAGAGAGGAGGTCACTGCCTCAGGGGAACTGCAGTGGGAGGATGGGAACACGCGGGGTTCACTTGTCTACACCCCAGCTCTGTGGTCTGCTGGGGAGAAGTTAGTCTATCCAAGCAAAGCAATTTATGGCACTTTTCTGTTTATATTAATAATAAAACATTTAAAAAAACTATCACTCAACATATCTGTATGATTTCATCTAAATTTATATTGGCTCAGATGGTAATGAATCTGCCCAGACGGCGGCGGCGGACTGGGGAGGCAGCGGTCTGGCTTGGCCTGTCAGGGCACTGGCAGCTGTGGCTCCAGCAACACGTCCCTGCAGTACTGGGCGGAGGAGATGCCCAGCGCAGGCAAGTACCTCGCGGCGGATTGGTTCCCAAAGCGTGAAGCAGGAGGAAGGGGAGTCAGCAGCCTTGGGCAGCAGAGTTGGGGCGGGGGCTGGTGGAGGTTGTGGCCCGAGTGGGGCGCTGACAGCTCCAAGTCAAGGATTCTGCTCATGGGCCCCTGGAACAACAGGCACGTCCTGCATTCAGAAAGTGGTGTTTCATAAAATGTCACCCAACGAGACCCTCTTTTTGGAAAGGACCATCAAGAATTACAAAGATGACATTTCTAATAGCTCCTTTGTGAATTTCTAAATAGGGGGTTTTCCTGGGCAAATGGACTTTTTGGACCCAGCTTTTGGTTTGAGATGATCTTCAGGGGGACAGGAACATTGATATATGTCACTGATGCACAGGATGACTACATGGAGGCTTCAACAAAACTTTACCATTTCTAAAGCCTACAAAGTTAACCTAGTCATGAATTTTGAGGCTTTTATTCTCAAAGTTGATGGTCTGTCTGATGATTACAAAATATAAACACAGAGGGACATTCATCAAAGGCCCAATGATGACCTTGCAGATGGTGGGCTAGAAAAACTCCATCTTAGCTTTTATTTCACTGGTATTTATGACCATTCAATATTTGCAGCCTTTAGTAAGGTGCTGCAGAAACTTATCCCACAGCTACTGGCCTTGGAATACCTATTAAATATCTTTATATCAAATTCAGGTATTGAAAAAGCTTTTCTCTTTGATGTTGTCAGCAAAATCTACATTGCAACAGGCAGTTCTCTATGGATATGCAGTTGTAGGAACTTTGCTGTGACATGATTGATATTGCAATTGATGTGTGATGTATGTTTGGGTTAAAGGAAGATAGAAGTGGAAGTGCTTACTGCAGAGAGTCCAAGGCCATCATCAAGCTGAATAACACAACTGTCCTGTATT
>NW_024071634.1:0-6964 GCF_014754425.2 Oryx dammah
AGGCATAATGCAGTAAGGCAGGCAGACTGGTTTTGGGGGTAGATGCTCGAGAAAGTCCAGGGGGACCCCTGAGGCCTGATCCCGCCTTTGCGTATGTCAGGCCCCTTTCCTCATGACCTTTGCCATGGGTGGGTTTCCTTAGACTGGCTCCCGGCATCTCCCCCTTTATTATCTCTTAAAACAGCCTGATGTAGTTCAGTCGAGAGTTTCTGAATGCTCTGCGAAAGGATACTGACAATACAAGGAAGAATGAGTATAAAAAGCAAAATTAGAGCACCCACAGCTGCATAGCTGAAAACAGCAGACACAATGTTCTTTCCAGAAATGAAGTTAGAAAAGGTGTGGAAGAAGTCTTTAGCTGCTCCTGCGGCAGTAAAATCTAATCGAGAGTGTTCCATGGTTTGTATCTCCTTATGAAGTTTCCATAAATCCAGGCCAATGTCAGAGCTGTTCCAGACACCTGCAATGTGATTTTTAATTCTTTCCCATTCATAATCTGTCTCGTTCACTTCCAGAGATGTAACACATATCCACCGATAGTCGGCATGGCAGGTCAGAGCCAGTTTTACCTTGAGGGCCTGCAGTTCAGTCCCAATATGCATGATTGCTTCTTCTAAGGCGTCTACCCTCATCTCTAACTTCCTATCTATGATTTCCTGGGTTGCCAATGTTAAAGAAACATTTTTAGACATGGTATTAAGGTATTGAGCAGTATGTACTTGTTGACTCAATGATACTGCTGCCACACTAACAGCAGTAATTGCAGCTATTAGAGCTGATATTCCTAAGATAAGCAAGCCTGTAATAAACCGTCGTGGTCGCATCAAATCTTGTAGTTGTTGTAGCACAGCAAGACCATAATTATCATACCAATGATTAGTTACAGTTACAGGTATCATAAGATAGGGTGGACGTTTTAACACCACAAAAGAACTAACATTGTACTGAGGGGTTAAACAAGATGAAAGCATACATTGGTCACAAGTCACTTCACTGGGTCCACCAGTGAAATTCATTTGTACATTAAGCTTTTCTGAATCATTAACAAAGAGAAAAACATAGGGAGAGGGTAAACAAGCCAAAGCAGAATAAGTAGCGTTACTGCTTGGGCGTGTTAAAATGATGGGGGCAGTAGCAGCAAGGGCTCTCCAGATTTCTGGCTGCCAGAACGTTCTGTTTCTAGTTGTGTATGACAGCATAGGAGGAACAAATTGATTATGATGCCATCTATTGGCTCTTAGTTGCCAAGGAATTATAGTTTCCCGCCAATTTTCAATTCCAGAGGTATATTTATCCTTGGACCTATGACTAAGAGATGCATTTGGATTGCTCCAGTCCTGAACTGAATAATTCCCTCCTCCTGGTATTCTGTAATCAATTCTCGAATTATAAGTACAAGATTTCCAAATCGGAAACCCTGAGTGATCGTTTATTTCCCTCCAGATGTCATTTGAAGGAGCAACTTTATTACAATTTGGATATTCCGAGGGTGCCTTAAGGAGCAAGGATTTAAATGGGTCAAGTACCCCGGGCATACGAGCCTGTAATGTCCAAACTGACCGAGGTCCTTTAAAATCAGGCTTTCGGGTTGGAGATTCTGTCAGAATTACTTTTGTGGAAACTCCAACACAGCCCTTTTTGGAGGGAGTGATAATGTTTCCTGTTTCACTACTGGGGAAATTAAAACAAACAGGAAGTTCATCTGTTAATCCGCTAAAGGTATAATTAAAATTAATGGGGTATTTATCCTTAGTATAAGAAGTATAAACTCCTCCCAAAAGTTGAGGCTCGTCTGTGTTAACCCGTATAGGTTCATTATTCCAAGTAACAACCTGGAAAGTTGGAGGATCTGGGAGATATGCCCAGTATTTATTTGGAGTGGGAGAGGCGCTTACCTGGCAGGAAAGCAAAGCAAGCATGGCAAGAAACATTTTCTCAGGAGAGGCTGAAGGTCCTTGTAAAGAAGCTATTCCCTGTGCCTGGTGACAGAGCGTTTTAATTTGTACCCAAGTGGGTATGGAGGCTTGTGGAGTCACCCGAATGGGAGACCTGACACCCTTTTGTGGGGTGAGGGGTCAGGGGGAGTGACATCCCATATATGAAGTTGAGACATCTGTCTGGTGGGTGGATCCATTCCCTGCTCATCCGGGATCTCCGATGTCGGTCATCCCAAGGTCGGCGGTGTCTCCTGTGCTGGCAGAGGGAGTGGAGGTAAAGGAGGCCTCTTCCTTTTTAGGGTTCGCAGCAGTGGAGGAATCTGGTATCCGGGAAGCTATGACACGGCAAATCAGTCTGTCTGGAACCCAAATTGGAGAGTCTGCGTCCTGTGGAAAAATATAAGCATATCCTCGGCTGCTGGTTAACGATGGGTAGGGACCTCTCCATTGTCCAGAGAGGAGGTCCCTCCATTTCACTAATGGCTTTGCATTTGATTGCTCCGGGCACCAATGACGAAGCATTGCAGTGGTTCCGGATGAATCAGCATTTAAATTATTACGAAAAGAGCATGTTGTAAAATCTGACGGTGGGGGCGGGGTGGGGGGGGCGGGAACTATACATAAATTCCCCTTCCTTTAATTTTTGCATTTGGATTTTTAATGTTTGGTGAGCTCTTTCCACAATGGTTGTCCCTGCGGATTATAAGGAATGCCAGTATTATGTTTAATTTGAAATTTTGAACAAAATTCCTGAAAAGACTTAGAAGTGTAAGCAGGGGCATTATCAGTTTTTAAAGCTTTTGGCAAGCCCAAATATGAAAAGCAAGTAAAGAGATGTTGTATGACATCTTTAAATGCTTCTCCTGTGCGAGCAGTTGCAATAATAACATGAGAGAAGGTATCTACAGTTACATGAACAAAAGACAATTTTCCAAATGAGGAGATGTGAGTGACATCCATCTGCCAGAGCACATTAGGTTTGAGACCACCAGGGTTCACTCCCATAGGCAGGCTATTAATAGTAGTGGGGCAGTGTAAGCAGGAACGAACAATCTCTCAAGCAGACTCTTGAGGAATTTGAAACTGACATCTTAAAGCAGTGGCATTTTGATGATGAAGTGAGTGAGAGGCTCTTGCCTCTTCAAAAACGGAAGCCACTGTAGCGCTGCTTAATGAATCTGCTAAATCATTTAGAGCGTTTAAAGGGCCAGGCAATCCGGAATGAGCCCGAATGTGGCCGATAAAAAATACCTTATTTCTTTCCCAGATCTGTTGCTGCAATTTGGTTAACAAATGAAATACAGTAGCTTTATTTTCGGGTAGAACCGCAGTTTCAATGTGTGGAAACAGCCTGACCACATACTGAGAGTCAGAGTAAAGGTTAAATTCGTCATCTGAGAACGTAACAAAAGCTTCTATAACAGCTGTAATTTCTGCTCTTTGAGCTGAAGTTTCTTGCGTTTGCAAAACCTTTTGATGATTTTTTGTAACTATGGAGGCTTTGCCATTTGCTGACCCATCAGTGAAGGCTATCTGAGCAACTGGAATAGGGAACTGTTTACATCTAACAGGAAAAATAACTGGGTGTCTGGACATACAATTTAACAAAACATGGGAGGGTAAATGATGCAAGATTTGACCGCAATAATTTCCTATAGCAATTTGCCAATCATCATCAAACATTAGAAGGGCACCAAGCTGCTCCTTGTTACATGGAATTACAATTTCTGACGGCTCTTTGCCAAACAATTCAATGCTCGCTTTCTTCCTTTTAATATCAGCGTTGCTATCAAGCCTGGATAAGAAGCCACTAGTTTTTTTAGCTTGAGCAGGAAGATGAACCCACTCTAGGGGGCCGTTTTGCCATAAAACTCCCGTAGGTGCAGTTGGAGTAGATAGGCAAAGGAACTGCCAATTTGATGTTAAATCAATTCTTTTTACATAGTTATCAGATAAGGCTGTTTCTACTTTGCCTAAGGCCTCCCGAGCCTCGGCAGTTAAGTGTCTTTTAGAAGTTGGATTAGAATCCCACGCAAGATGTTAAAAAGAGGTTTGAAGTTGGCGGGCCAGATGTGGGCCGCAGGGCGGTGGGGGAGTGCTTCTCCCCTTCTCGAACCCGTTTCATGGCCGACTGCAGGTCCGGGTCTCGGCCCTCCTCGGGCTTCTCTGTTTTCATGGCAGGCCCCCGGGGGCCGGGCCTGAAGGCGGTGGAGGTATGCTCGCTGTCAACACCGCTGAGCTGCAGCAATTCCACCGTCGCTGTTGTCTCCCCTCGGCCACCAGAGCTTCCCGTTTGACGACGATGGTGATGGGGAGGAGGAGGAGGATGTGGACGAAGATGCTTATGACTCAGAGGCCAAGGTGGAGAGCCTGAGAGGAGTGGAGTTACAGGGGTGCACCAGCTCGGTTGGATCCGAAGATAACCAAGAAGAACAGAAGCAGGTGCGCTTACCAGAAAGCAGCCTGACACCGTGGGAAGTGTGGTTTGTTGGCAAAGAAAAAGTAGAACGTGACCGTCTGCAACAGAAGGCTCTAGAGGAATTAAGTCAACAGCTAGAAAAAAAGAAAGGAGTGGAAGACCGTGAAATGAGAAAGATAATTGCTGAAGAAAAGCACAAGGAATGAGTTCAAAAAAAGAATGAACAGAAAAGAAAGGGAACAAAAAATTAATAAGGAAATGAAAGAAAAAGCAGCAAAGGAACTGGAGAAAGAACATTTACAAGAAAAAGCAAAGGAAAATATCAAGAATGGTTAAAGAAAAAAAATTCTGAAGAATGTGAAAAGAAGAAGAAAGAAAAGGAAAAAGAAAAACAACGGCAGGCTGAATTACAGGAAAAAAAAGGAAATAGCAGAAAAAAAAGTTTAAGGAATGGTTGGAAAATGCAAAAAATAAACCTCATCCAGCTGCGAAGAGCTATGGTTATGCCAATGGAAAACTCACAGGTTTTTACAGTGGGAATTCTTATCTAGAACCAGCCTTTTATAACCCAATTCCATGGAAACCAATTCCTATGCCTCCTTCCAAAGACGTGAAGGATCTATCAGGAAAGAAGACTAAAAGGCCTGTGATAAGCCAGCCATACAGGGCATCCTCTCTGGTAATGCACAAAGCTAGAAGCAATCTTTGCCTTGGAACTCTTTGCAAAATACAAAGACATTAGATGTGGGAAATTGCATGCTTTTACCTGGAGCTATTTAATTTTAACATCAGAAATTGTTTTGTTGCTCTACTATTAGTAGCTCAACATTTGATGTATTATTGTTAAGTTCATATTTTTGCATTTGTATATGGAGTCCTTAGAGTTAATTGAGGAAGATATTTTATTCATTTTCATTTTTATAAATGCTTCAAGGTTGATCTTGGAATATTGTTTTGCAAGATAAGTGACAATATCTAACAATTGTGTTTATATTTAGCTTATATTAAAACTACCCTCTAAATACCAATAAAACAATTTTTCGTGTATTCTTTCATATACACGTTATGTGTTTGTGTTTATGAACATAGTAAGAATAAGTCATTGAAACAAGCATTTCTAAACTGTATGCTCAGAATAATTCTTAGAAGAATCTAAAATGAGTTAGAATCCCAGAGTAATCAAAAACAGCCTTTGTTAATGACTTTTAGTATGTTTTTCCCTGTATAAATATTTGTAAACCACTAACTGGAATCATGTTTGGTAATGGAGAAATAAAGGTTGGGTTTTGAAAGGACAATTAAAAAAAAAAAAAAGATGTTAAAAAGAGGTTTCAATTCAGCAGTAGTTAATTTCAAATAAGGCCTAATCCAATTAATATCACCTAAAAGGTTTTGGTCTCTGTTCGGGCGCCACTTGTCGGGGTCCAGCCCCAGTGGTTCCAGGGTAATTCAAAGCGTGGACGGCATCGGTGATCAGGAAACAATTAATTAAAGATATAAGGAGAGATTAGAAAAGAATAGTATAGTGGAAGAAAAGAGGCTGTATTCCTTGGTTTACACAAAAAGCCAATAAAATCTCAAGACAAGAGACTTGCACCGTCTACGTTAGGCCGCAGGCACCTTCCCGGTCTCCCAAAGGAGTGGAGACGCAAAGCGCCTCCCCGTTCAGGTCTTAGAAGCCCAGGCAAAATTAGCAGACGCGGTGAGCCTTTGTGCTCCAGATGGGAATTCAGCCTGAAAAGAAGAGAAAGCAAAGACGACACGGGGAAACCAGTCTTTCCAGTAGCTGGTCCGTCTCTTTATTTTCCAGGGCCGCTTTTATACTTTAAGTTACACATAGAGATAAATGTACAAAGTCATGCAGGCTCAGCAGTCCTGACCCTTATTAAAACCAGGTGCTTCATATGCATGCATACAAAGGTCTTAGGTGGATTTACATCATCTTCTGGCCAGGGGGCCTGCTAACATTTTATGACCCTTTCTTTCTGATAACGGTCAGCCAACCAGAAAACTTATTTTTTCCAGGGGTGACTTTTCTTAAACCAGGCGCCACCCTCCAAAGGCACCAGATGAAGTTGCATTCCTACAGGGCAAAGGTGCAGCGATTATAATTAAGAAAAGAATTCACTAGCCTAAGGTTAAACGTGATTAATATCAAAGGTTAATACGTATTTCTCCTATATGTTAGTTATAGCAATTAATGTGTATTAAAGGGACAAGGGTATGGAGACTTAGCAGCAAAATATTGGCTCAACAATGAAACCCTCCACTGGTACTATTCTAATAACCCACTAATACTATACTAATAATTTCCTAACTTCTCAAAGGAATCTGTATTTAGAAAGTTTGAAGCATCTCGTGCCTCTCACGGTTGGGAGGCTGTGAACAGTCACATGTGGCCGGACAAACCTGTCAGGCAGGTCAAAGAGGCATCAGGGAAATTTTCAGACTGAAACATTCTTGTTACGCCCAGGAGACTTATTAACTGGAGCTTTAAGTTAACCTTTTTCAGAGAGAGGTGGTGGGGGATAGCCCCTGTTAATGTCAGAAGAGTTGGTGAGAGGCATAATGCAGTAAGGCAGGCAGACTGGTTTTGGGGGTAGATGCT